>NC_141543.1:52790000-53065000 GCF_021556685.1 Rattus norvegicus | reverse complement strand
TCAATTCCCAGAACCCTATGATGGCTTACAACCACCCATAACTTCAGTTCAGATCCCAATGTCTTCTTCTGACTTCCATGAGTACTGAGCACACTATAATTCACATGTATGCTTGTGAGGAAAAAAAACATTAAATGACATAATAAGGTTTTTTTTTTTCTTTTGTTATTTTTAAGACAGTATTTCTCTGTGTAACCCTAGCTGTCCTGGAATTTATTCTGTTGACCAGGCTGCCTTGAACTCAAAGAGATCTACCTGTCTTTGCCTTCTGAGTGCTGGGTCAAAAGGCATGTGCCACCGTGCCTGGCCCAAAATAAATATTTTAAAAAATATTTGCTGAAAAAAAAATCCCAAATACAGTATAGTTTTATTACTTTCATTCCTAGTTTTGTGCATTAGATATTTGAGCTTACCCACCCATTATATCTACTGTTTTGTAATTTCTGGTTATGTCTGCTTTACGATATTTGAATGTGTTTTTTACATGCCAAACATATAAGTGAGGTTATGTAACATTGTCTCTCTATGTTTGGTTTATTTCAATTAATCTAGTGTCTTCTACGCACATCAATGTTGTAATTAAAGGAAGATCCCATTTTTTTATTTAAGACCTGAGTAACATTTTCTTGTGTGTGTTTATACATACGTGCAGTTTATTAATTTGTCCAGCAACAAATACTTAAAATTATTTTTGTGTTGACATTGTAATGAATATGAAAGTACAGATATATTTATTTCTTTAAACATTGTCAAATTCTTTTGAATAATGACCATAGCAATCTATACTTGCCATCACTCCACATAATATTGTTTTTTCTCTATTTCAATGTCCATATTTGCTTTTTGATAATAGGAATCTTTTAAATTTTAATTAATTGACTTGGTAGAGATAGGATGTTACTATGTTGCCCTGGTTAGCCTGGAACTCACTATATAGAACAGGCTGAATTTACAGGGATCCTCTGCCTCTGCCTCTGCCTCTGCTTCCTGAGGGATAGGATTAAAGAAGCATAACACTATGCCCTACTATTTGTTTTATATTTTATATGGGTGTTTTGCCTTTGTGTATGTCTGGACACCACATATATGCAGTGCCCACAGAGTCCAGAAGAGGGCACTGAGTCTCCCAGGACTATAGTTCTAGACAATTATAATCTACCGTGTTGATTGTAGGAACCAGACTTGGATCTTCTGGAAGAACAGCCAGTGCACTTAACTACAGATCCATCTCTTCAGCCTAGTAATAAGAATCTTAATGGGTGCTAATGGGATGTGGTATTTCATAGCCATTTGATTTGCATTTTCCTATTAATTAGTAATACTGGATGCTATTTCATATACCTCTTGGCAATCTTATTTTTTTATTGTTAGAAAAATATGCAGCCATGATTTGTGGTTCTTTTAAAATTGTGATGTGTGTGTGTGTGTGTGTGTGTGTGTGTGTGTGTGTGTGTGTCCCCGTCCATATGAATGTAGTATATGGAGGCTCAGGTAGATTTCAGATGTCTTCTGTATTTGCTTCTGTCTTGCTGTCCCAGGGACTATCTAGGATGTTGTATGAGGTAACAGACACAGTTACCAAAGCATAGAACTTGTTTGGTGGGGCTGGGGAAATGGCTCAGCCGTTAAAGGCTAGGCTCACAACCAAAAATAGAACTTGTTTGGTGAATTCTCATCTTCATTATATTTTCTGGACAAATGTACATGTATGTAACATAGAACATTCCTTATGTTTTGGGAGCCTGGTATGTTATTCACATCTAGAGTCTCTCCTCCTTCATGGCAGACTCCTGGATTTCTTTGAGTGCCTTAGAGACAAACTTTTTGAAGGCCACTTGAAGTCGTATGATTTTGGTTCTTTTTTTTTTTTTTTTTTTTTTTCGGAGCTGGGGACCGAACCCAGGGCCTTGTGCTTCCTAGGTAAGCGCTCTACCACTGAGCTAAATCCCCAGCCCCGAAGTCGTGTGATTTTGAATGTGACGGTTTATTCTTAGGTCACCAACTCTTTAGCAGAATGGTCCTTTTTTGTTCTGCCCTTCTGCTGGAGCTATTCGTTCTGCTTGTGTCAAGCTGAAGCTCTACGCATTTAACTTTTCAAGATGGTTTCTCCCACTGAAGCAGTAACTCCAGCAGTTCGCCCATTTCTTGGTTCCATCTTGGGGATCTCGATGCAGGCCCCTAGGTTTGTGTGGAACGGACGGAGACATTTTCTTAGCCCCACACGATTAACTGTTCTTTTGGGTTACTTGAGTTCTTTATAGATTTTGCATACGAGGTATATATTTGAAAACATTTTCCTCGTTTACTGTTTTACTTTATTCATTTATTCACTTTATTCATAGAAACTTTTGAGCTTGATATATAATCCTAGTTATTTATTTTTGCATTTGTGGCCTGAGTTCTTGTTATGTTAGCAAAAAATTCATTGCCAAGGCCAGTGCCTACTCTTCTGTGTTCGCTGTCTGGCCTCATATTTAATCTTTTTTCATTTCCAGTTGATTTTTCTGTATTGTGTATCTAATTTCATTCTTTACTGTGTAAAAATCCACTGTTTCCAGCCTGATGCCTTTAAAAACCCACTTTTCCCTGTTGTGATCTCTTGCAACTCCTGTAAAAGATTAGTTTACCATATATGCTTGGATTTACTTTTAGGTTTTCTGTTCCTTTCTGCTAGTCTGTAAGCTTTCAGGTGAATACCATGTTTTGTTTTGTTTTAAGTATGTATGGGTGTTTTCTTTGTATGTTTTTCTATGTTCCATGTATGCAGTGCCTTTGGAGGCCAGAAGAGGATGATTTTGATTCCCTGGAACTGGGTTTATATGTGGCTGTAAATTGTTGTCGGGGGCTTGGAATTAAATTGGGTCCTCTGGAAGAGTACCCAATGCTTTTAATTATTAAACCATTTCTTTTCTTCAACCCTCAATGTTTTTTTAAATTATATCCATGTAATATAATTTTAAATAAATATGTATGAAGCCTTTTACAATTGCTTTGACATTTGGGGTATCCTGTTGTATGTGTTTAGAGTTTAGAGGTGTGTGTGTGTGTGTGTGTGTGTTAAGAATCCCTTGCTATGGATACCATTCTATTTGTATATTACTTTAGGCTAGTGGATCTCAACCTGTGAGTTTGGGACCCCTTTGGCTAACCTCTTTAAAAATATTTACATTATGATTCATAACAAAATTACAGTTATGAAGGTTGTGGGTAGCACAGCATGAGGAACTGTATTAAAGGGTCACAGGATTGGGTTGGTTAAGAACACCTGCTGTAGGTAATATGGACATTTAAAAGATAGTCTCCTGATTGCCAGTGGAATCACTCAGAGGATAGTGGTGCTTGCTGCAAAGCCAGATGGCCTGGGTTGCATCCCCAGAACCCACATAGTAGATAGAGGGAGAGAACTGACTCCCTGAGGTTGTCCTGAGACCCACATGTGCAGAGTGATATATATGTGTCCTGGCACATGTGTGCACATACTAAACACACTAACTAAACTTAAAAAATTTAGTCCATCAACATGGGAGTATCTTTTGTGTTATTTAATTTTTCTTTTTTAAATCATTTAGCAAATACACAAACATATTTAAAAAGGAAAGGGCTAAAATCTTGAATTAAAAGCATAAAGGTGTACAATTATTGCCACAAAATTGAAAAAAATTCAGGGAAGGAATTATGAAAATCTTGAATAGCTTGACTTTGTATTTCTTAACTTTACTCTCAAAGAAATAGTGTTGGAAAGGAAAGGAAGTCATTAAAATCCTCAGATTTAAATGGAATGGTGGTTAATGAGATTTTGATACTTTCCATTGTACTACCTTGTTTTTCAGCAGCTCCATGAAGGGCACTCCTGATGGGTCAGTTTGTAAAGTCATAGGCTATCTTAGGAGTGTTTTACATGTCTGCCACAGTGCAACAGGGCATCAACAAAGGTTGTTAAACAAGACTGAGTTCTCTTCTTGCTCCCTCATATAGCGGATAGTATGTAGAAAGCTATGCCCTTCCTTCACTACTGGCCCAGAGCAGGCAAGCACATGAGACTCAACAAAGACAATGGCAAGGAAAACTCAACTGGAACAGTTTTCACACCAAAGAGAAGGTCTAAAGTAAGGCTGCCATAGTGCCCCTGAGCAAGAGAAAATAGAGGGGCACACGGTTAAATTATTAAAATTCAAGGAGAAGTAAAAGACTAGGAGGCATTCAGAAAACATCCAGGTCCTTCTCAGGGAGGAACGGTGTCTGGTTTTAAACATCTAGTGGCAGGAGATACTGAAACAATTGCTTAAAGTTCTGAGAAGAAAAAATTGAGATTCAAAAATATTATACCAAACAGGATTAAGCCTCAAAGCAGCAGGCAGGTATTTTTAGATATGAAATCACTAAGCATCCAAAACCTATTATAGAATCTGTGGGCGATGGAATCAACTAAACAAAGAATGAAAGCCACGGTAAAGGACGGGTAGTTATAAGCCAGTGTAAATTTAAAAAATTTGTTTTTAAATATTCAATAAATTTTAAAGGATGGATTTCTAACAGATGGAAATCTTAAACATTGACAGAGTTAACAAAATGGCTTAGCTTGCAAATACCTACACCTGAGTGTGTTTAGAATCTTTAAAGGCATGCTTCTGAAAAGTGTACACGGTGATTTTCTACTTTTCCCCTTTTTTTGCTGTTGTTGGAGACAGGGTTTCTCTGTGTAGCCCTGGCTGCCCTGAAACTTACTCTGTAGACCTCCAGACCAGGATGGCCTTGAACTCAGAGGTCCACCTGCCTCTGCCTCTTGGTGTTGGAATTAAAGGTGTGGGCCACAACCGCCTGGCTTTCTTGCTCTTACTCTCTGGTCCACATTACCTTGATTTTAAAACAAGATATTTTGACTCTTAAAACCTTAGGAAGAAGTTCTGTGTTGGAGGATGTAGAGCTGGCTCAGTTGTTGAGAGAGAACACTTGTTTTTGTAGAGGATCCAGGTTTGGTTTCCAGCTTCCATATCCTGGCTCATAGCTGTTATAAACTCCAGTTCTGGGGATTGACTCCCTCTTCTAGATTCTTCAGGCACCTGCATGCATGTGATGCACTTATGTGTGTGCAGGCAAACACTCCTCCATATAAAATAAAAATATTAAAAAAAAAAAAAACCAACCTGTGTATGCAGCAGGTTCACACTTGAGCGGGCAAGTGGCCCGCTTGTACAGGTTCTGGTGATCTGTTATTTTGTCTTTTTTTTTTTTTTCCGGAGCTGAGGACTGAACCCAGGGCCTTGTGCTTGCTAGGCAAGTGCTCTACCACTGAGCTAAATCCCCAACCCCAGCTCTGGTGATCTGAACTCAGGTCCTTGCACTTATATGGCAAGTGACATCTTAGCCCTTAAAATGGACTTTTTGGATCTTTATTTTGTAACTCAGATAGTTTTACAAATAAAAATCTGTGTTAAGCTTTTCATTTCTATATTTGTCTTTTTAAGTCTTCCTCTTCATCCCAAAGAGACATTCTGTTAGAAGTTTTAATAGTATTCAGGTGACATTCAGGTGTATGTAACCATATGACACTGTGACATGACTGTGTCACCTACAGATGTGCTGTGGCTCATGCATGGCTCTCCAGGATGCATATTGAGTATGGGAATATTATTCTGAAGTAGTTAGTGTGGTCAGCAATTAATTCATTTTGAAAGTATACATGACCTTTCATTCACTCTGAAGTCTAACCCGGGTATTAGCAAGGGTTTAAATGTCACATAACAAATTTCAGGTGTTTTTTGCTTTTTCTTTCTTAAATTTTTGTATTTTTGTATTTTTTGGTATGTATTAGGCCTCAAGAGAGAAGAACTGGATATGAACAGTTTCACTCAGGACCCTCACCAGTGGATCATGATTCCTTGGAGTCCAAGCGTCCACGCCTGGAGCCAGTTTCTGATGCCCATTTCCAGCGTGTTAGTGCTGCGGTTTTACCTTTAGTTCACACGCTGCCAGAGGGGTTGAGGGCGTCTGCAGATGCTAAGAAGGTAAATGTTTGTTTTCTTGCTCTGTGGAACTTAGGTTTGTAATGTTTATGTAACCAGTCTTAGGCAGAGCGCCTGAAAGAGAAGCCAACATTCTACAGCCTCTAAACGGTTAGTGCTACGGGAGTAAACGTGGTGTTAGCAAAACTAACACCACAGACTGAGTGTTTCAGATTTCAAAATTGGTGGTACCTTTGACTTTTGAGTTCAATCATTCTCATGCATTATTTGCTGTGTTGTAAAATGTGGTCAGAGTTACTGAAGACTCAGTTTTGTCACATTTATTTGTGTGGTGGCAGGGAGAGCTTATGCATGTGGAGGTCCAGGACAGCTTTTAGGAATCAGTTCTCTCCGTTCACCCCATGGGTCCTAGGATTGAGCTCAGGGCATTAGGCTCCTTGGCAAGCACCATTGCCTTGTGTTTGGTTTCTGGGGAAATTCTTTTTCCCTGTGTTTGAAACAGAGTCTTCATATCTAGTTCCGATGGTCTGGAACTCACTATTAAGACTAAGCTGGCTTACAGCAATTCTCCTGCCCCTGAATTTCCAGTACTTCAACATGTATAGAAAATTTTGTCAGAGTTTAAAAAGCTCTTCTAATTTATTAATGTAGGATCCATAGGTTCGTAGGATAAGTTTTATCTAAGGTTTAACTTTATAATTTCATACATAGAAGTGGTTTTAGAGTTACATAACTATTACACACTTAAGCTTTGGGTTTGATTCCCCAGCAGTATATAAACCAGGCATGGTGTGTGTACACCTGGGAAGTAGGTTTTCCTTGGCCTGTCTGGTATACATGAGGCCTTGTTTTTGTTGTTAATTTTTTTAAGTAAGAAATAAGAGATTTCAAAGGAAAAAATATTCTGCAAATTTATAATTTGTGGATGATAACCTCCTGTTCTCATTAGTTGTTAACTAAAAGCTGTTTATAGTCACAGTGTAGTGTGATATTTTGATACATATACATTGTGGGATGATAAAATCAAATGATTGACATATCCACCACTTTGATTTTTGTGGTTTTTTGGGGGGGAGTGATTGGGCTTTCAGTACAGGGTTTCTTTTTGTAGCTCTGGCTGTTCTGGAAGTTGCGCTGTAGACCAGGCTGGCCTTCGACTTCCAGAGATCCGCCTGCCTCTGCTTCTCAAGTGCTGGGATTCAGAGATGTGCATGTCTGGCATATCCATCGCTCGATGTACTTAGAATTATTTTTGTGTCATAAACACTTAAAATCTTAGCAACTTTCAAGTGCACAATGCATTATTATTATTTTAAGGTTTGGTTATTTTATGTATACGAGTGCTCTATTTACATGTACACCTGCACACTAAAAGAGGGCATCAGATCATATTATAGATGGGTTTGAGCCATGATGTGGTTGCTGGGACGTGAACTCAAGACCTCTGGAAGAGCAGCCAGTGCTGCTGAGTTTTTCCAGTCACACACAATGCAGTATTAATTATAACTAAACTTTGACTTTACTGCTTTAAATATTAAGTGCTTCATGACATTTTGAATAATACATTAACTTATGACAGTTTTTATTTTTGAGATCCAATAATTTTTGCCTTGTGTTTATTACCTTCTCTTGTGAATGTTTGCCTCTGTTTCTCTGTTATGTTCTTGTTATATTACTGTGGTTATAGTTTTGATTATCTGTTTTATATCATTAAATCTGTACATTAGCAGATGTTTAGCATGAGTGGGTATTTATTTTAGAAAAAACAATTTAAGAAACTCTCTAGTAGGCATTAACCTTTTCTTTCTTTTTTTGTAATATGAGGGACCTTATATACCACTCTAGCACTGAGCTACATTTCTACCTGGTAACCTTTTAATTAAAACATGTTAATGGTTTCTTAATATTATTTTCTTTAAAATTTATAAGTAAACATTGTGATTATATATGTGTGTGTGTATGTCTAGATGTGGGCATGTGCCTGTGAGTGTGCATAGCTGAGGAAGCCAGCACAGGACCTATCCCCTGGAGCTGGAGTTAGCCAGTGCCACGAACCTGACAAGAGTGCCAGAAACCCAACTTGGACCCTCTGCTAGAGCAATAGGCACTCTTTTTTAAAAAAGATACATCTATTTATTTTATGTATGTGAGTACACTGTAGCTGTCTAAAGACACACCAGGTAGTTGGGAGCCACCACATGGTTGCTGGGAATTGAACTCAGGACCTCTGGGAAGAGCAGTCAGTGCTCTTTTTTTTTTTTTTTTTCTCCTCGTGGAGATGTTTAGTGAGAGAAGAAAGGTAGAAGAGTCAAGTAAAGGCGGGCCGTGAGCATGTGGAGGGAAGCGGGTTGGGGAATGGAGAGAGAAGGGACAAAGGGGAGGAGGGGAAGAGCAAGAGAACAAAGAATGCAGACAGTGCTCTTACTGCTGAGCCATCTCTCCAGTTCAGCAGTAGGCACTCTTAACCTTTCTCTCCAGTCCCAGTAGTATTTGTATTGTGTGTGTGTGGACAGCTATCATGTGGATTCTGTTAAACTCAGGCTGTCAGGCTTGGGAGTACTTGCCTTTACTTGTTGAGTCATCTCTCTCACCTTGTCTTCCTTCCTGTGTAGTCCAAGGTGCTCTCTTGTAGTAATCCTTCCCTTGTAGTAATCCTTCCGCCTCTGCTTCCAAAGTGTAAGGATTACAGATGTAAGCTACCACCACACTCTGCTACTTGTTTTTCTTGTATAAAGAAGTAAATCTTGGTTGATGCTCTGGTGTTTTCTAGGGTTTATTAGTATTTTGGTTTTGTAATTATTATTATTTTTTTTAAAGATTTGTTTATTATATATAAGTACACTGTAGCTGTCTTCAGACACACCAGAAGAGGGCATCAGATCTCATTACAGATGGTTGTGAGGCACCATGTGGTTGCTGGGATTTGAACTCAGAACCTCTGGAAGAACAGTCAGTGCTCTTAACCGCTGAGCCATCTCTCCAGCCCGGTTTTGTAATTATTAACACTCTGAATGCTGATTTGTACAAATGGCAGAAGTATGTTTAGGGCTATTACAAAAATTGTTGGAAAATTTTGAATTAATCCCAAGTAAAATTTATTAGTGACTTCCCTTTCTTTCAAAGATAAGATCTCATAGCCCAGGGAAGTCTTAAGATTTGCTTTTTAATCAAGACTGGCCTTGAACCCGTAACCCTCCCACTATTACCTTCTTAGTTCTAGGGTTAGAGGCATGAGCCATCATGCTTGGCCTCCGTTAATCGTTTCTGCTGAAACTCAAGCCAACTCATCCAGTAATACCAAAAACCAAACATTGTAACAGTATTAAGTAATAATAAGAAAATAAATTTAGTTTTTTTATTTCCATAAGTAAACTATTTTATTTCTATATGATTAGAAAACTGTATAGTAAAAATGTTTCAACTTACAGTAGCCTTTTTTTTTAAAGCGTGTGTATGGAGTATGTGCATTTATGTATGTGTATTTGCATGTTTGACAACTTGTATATGAGTGTGTATGTGCTATAAGGCAGAGTATAATGTTGGGTGCCTTTCTTGATAGCTCTTCACTTTATTTACAGAGGTGGGATCTTCATTAACTCATCCATTTAGCTAGATTACCTAGTCCGTTTACTCTGGGCAGTCCTGTCTCTGCTTTCTGAACATTGTGATTATAGGTAGTCGACCACATCTGCTTGGCTCTTGTAAGTGTGTACTAGTGATCTGAATGTCTGTCCTCACTTTTGCATAGCAAATGCTTTATCCACTGAGCCATTTACCAGCCTCAATATATAGTACCTAAAACACATAAGCCTGGGGGTTTTAGGCAACATGTTTTATAGGATGGCATCCATAGTACAGAGTGTATGTGTATGTCCAGACGCCAGCTGGAGTAATGCCGTGAAATGCAATATGGCGAGTACTGCCAGAAACTAGCTCATTAAACATTTTTAGTTATTGTTCATTCAGACACCTTTTGTTATTAACAAAGTTTTCATGATTCTCCTTTTAATTACACAACCCCATAGGGGTCATGACCTATACATACTTTGAGTTTTTATACATTAAAAAACTAATTTAAAAGTCAGGAAGTATATCTGTAACTTATTTACAGGTAGTTAACCAGAAATGAAACAAAACTGTGTGTGTATAACGAGAAGGCAAGCATAACAAAAACCCAGTGAACCTCCATGAAAGATAATGGATATTATTGTGCTTTTATGTTTTATGTGAACTGTTGGGATCATATACAGAGTGAGTACAAATTCTTTGGGGTAAGCTAGTAATGAGGTGAGCCTCTGTGAGTTTTGAGATATGCCATACTATGTGGAATTTCAGTGTAACAATGTTTGGGGTTTGTAAGAAAGACTTTGCTGCACTAAAAGCAACAAAATTTAAAAATAGCATCTTCTGACACTGAGTAAATTATCCCACATATAATTTATAGCTGTAGAAAGAGGATTTTAAAACTCATTCATTTAAATTTGGCATGGTAATGAACATGAGTTATTGTCATTTTATAGTTGAGAAAACATGCCAGTAAAAACTTCAGTAACCTGAGGTCATATCTCCTGAGTTAGAATGAAAATGAAGAATCCCTAACTCCTTCCTGTATTTCATGGTCTATTTACCCTGTTTTCTTCTTCTTTCTTTATATCCTTCCTTTCTTTGTCCTTTTAAAAATAAACTCTAAGTATTTAATTAAAAACTTAGACACAGGGCTGAGGAGATGGCTCAGCAGTTAAGAGCACTGACTGCTCTTCCAGAGGTCTTGAGTTCAAATCCCAGCAACCACATGGTGGCTCACAACCATTTGTAATGAGATCTGATGCCCTCTTCTGGTGTATTTGAAGACAGCTACAGTATACATATATAATAAATAAAAAAACACAAAACAAAAAACTCAGACACATATACATATCCCCTTTTCCCCAAAAAAGAAATCTAATTCTTACTCTAAATAGTTGTTTAACTGTTCCAATACAAGGCTGTAAGCGCAGTACCATGTACACCACACATGTGCATAAACACACACACACACACACACACACACACACACACACACACACACACACTGAGCAAGTGAGAGAATGAGAATCTGGAAAATGAGTAATGAGTGATATATCCAAACCATAAAAGTAGTATAACCATCTGTGTGTATTGTTTTATATATATTTGCAAGTATGTGTGAATGGGAACCTTGACTACCATAAGAGGAATAGCATACTGCTGTTGAAGGGCAGGGATGCTGCCTGTTTATGTTACCCCAGGAGCAATATTTGGCATGTTCCCTGTCTTCATTTATCATTGCAACCAATAAAGGCTGTTTGTATGCTGAGAGACAGACTGACAGACTCTGCTGTGTTTTAAAGTTTGTTTTCTGTTAAGACACTCTTGACTCTAACATTGGCTGTTAGTGAGAAATAATTTGTTTTATGATTTTTCTATTAAAGGATTCGGCATTTGGAGGCAAACATGAAGCTCCATCCTCTCCATTGGCTGGGCAACCATGTGGAGATGATCAAAACGCTTCACCTTCAAAGCTCTCAAAGGAAGAGTTAATACAGAGTATGGACCGGGTAGACAGAGAGATTGCAAAAGTAGAGCAGCAGATCCTTAAATTGAAAAAGAAACAAGTAAGTGTGGCACTCCCTGTTTAGCATAGTCCATGTTGTAGAAGATGCTCCGCTCATCATCTCTTTAGTTTCATTCCTTCATTTCTCCTGCTCTACTGTACTGTAAGGTAGTATGATACATGTGGCAGGAGCTCTCAACCTTCCTGATGCTGTAACCCTTTAGTACAGTTCCTCATGTTGTGGTAACCCCCATCCATAACATTTTTTGTTGCTACTTCATAACTATAATTTTGCTACTGTTGATCATCGTAATGCACACATCTGTGTTTTCTGTTGGTCTTAGGCGATCCCTGGGTCCGGTGAAAAGGTTGTTCACCTCCCAAAGCGGTTGTGACCCACAGATTGAGACGCGCTGCTATGTGGTGTTTGTGTGTAGTGAATGATACTAAGGTTGCTAGGATGGTAATGTTATGTCCCACTGGGCACCTTTGCATATCAGTTTGTGCACATCCCTGTCTTTATGCGATAGCCTTTTTTTTTTTTTTAAACATTTGGATGTAAAATAGTTTTTATTGTGGTTTTAATTACTTTGCATTGCCTTGGTTAGGAACAGGTAGTCTCATCTTATTTTCCTACAGTTAAAGTTTTCTAGCATGTCATCTCATCCCTTTCAGTAGTTCTATTTGAGGAGGTGGTTGCACTTTGCTTTTGAGATAAGTGCTCATTGAATATGGTGCCTAGGTTGACACTAAACTTCAGAGATTCAAATGATCCCTTGCCACACTTTCTGAGTATCTAGTATGATAGAGTCATTCTATCAAAACTGTATCAGTGAAGCATCTTTTAAAATTGAGATGTAATTCATACCACAGTATTTATTCTTTCAAAGTGTGCAATTAAGTACTTATAATATATTAGTAAATTTTTGCAAGTTATCACTACTATTGAGCCTAGAACATTTCTGTCACTTTTAAAAGAATCCCAAATTCATTAATACTTAGTCTCTGTTTCTACTATTTCCTGTCTTCTGGAATCCACTTGTTTGTTATTGTCTATGTGAATTACCTAGTTGGGTAGAGTCCTATGACGTATTTTCTAGAACTGCCTATGTTTTTTTTTTTTTTTTTTTTTTTTTTTTTCGGAGCTGGGGACCGAACCCAGGGCCTTGCGCTCGCTAGGCAAGCGCTCTACCGCTGAGCTAAATCCCCAACTCCTAGAACTGCCTATGTTATATTTACATCAACATTTTAAAATCATTACTGACTAAATTGATTCTATTGTAGAATCACACCATATTTTATTCATCTGTTCATTAATTGATAAACATTTGGTTTGTGTCTGTCTTATTTTAAAGATTTATTTTTTATTTATGTGTATGTGCGTGGATGCCTTCAGAAGCTGGACAAAGTGTCCGATTCCTGGGGGTAGGAGTTACTGGTGGTTATGGACTTCATGTGTCTGACGGGCACCAAACTCAGGTCCTGAGGAGGACCATCTCTGCAGCCCCACACCTACTTACATCTTAATTTTATTTTAAAACTTATTATAAAAATATTATAAGTAAAAAACACAAACTGAAGTTAACCCATTTTCTTCCATGGCTGCCTTTAAAACAGTTTATTGTGCTGTCACATTCATGTGCCAGTTTTACGTGTTTTTTTTTTCCCCCAGTCTTCTTGGATATATATCTAGGAGTAGAACTGTTGGGTCATCTGGTAAAACTATGTCAAGCATTTTTGAAGCTGCTTGTAATTTATGAGGCTTTTACTTGTTTTATTCTTTGTCAGCATTAGCTGTGTCCTCCCTCCTATTGTCTGCTCCCTGTGTAACATAGGTGAGAGAAGGGTTCTCTCTGTGTAGCACAGCCTGTCTGGCATTGGACTCTAGATTCTCCTCCCTCAGATTATAGAGTGCTATTGTATTAAGGTTGTAAGTATGCAGTACCACATTTGACTTTAGTTTAGTTTCTTCTTCTTCTTTTTTTTTTTTTTTAAGAATTATTTATTGTATGTATGTGAGTACACTGTAGCTGTCTTTAGACACACCAGAAGAGGGCATTGGATTCTATTACAGATGGTTGTGAGCCACCATTTGTTACTGGGAATTGAACTCAGGACCTCTGGAAAAGCAGTCAGTGCTCTTAACCACTGAGCCATCTCTCCAGCCCTTGTTTCTTCTTTTAATAGTTGTCTTAGTAGGCATGAAATGGTGTCATGCTGTGATTTTACTTTGCATTTCCTTAGTAATAGTCTCCTTAATGATATTGTGGAATGTTTTTGCATGTGCTCAATGGATATATATGCATATTTTTTACATAACTGTTTATTCATACCTTTTGTTTTTTTGTTGAGTTCTAAGGATTTTATTTTGCCTGTTCACTTGTGCCTATCATTCTGAGTTTTGACTTTTCTTTTTGCTAGTAATAAAACTTTGATATATCAAAGTTGTGTAATTTTGTTGGTATAATTTATTTACTTTTAAATCATTTGTAGTATGTTGTTTTAGCTAGGAACTTTGATGAATCGGAAGTCACAAAATTCAGTATTTTTTCTTATATAAATTTTATTGTTTTAATACTTTTGATTCTATTTATGAACATGATTCTGTTTTATGATGATAAGAATTTATATTGGGGTATATATCAGTAAGGCAATTTATGATACTGTCTTAAACTGCTTCTTATATTGTTTAACCCTGTGGGCAATTTTTTTGTGCCATTCTCAAAGTAAGGATCAAAACTATTTTTGTTTTGTTTTATGCATAGTTTATTGAATAGTTGGGCTGGCAAGATGGTTCAGTGGTAAATGAGTTCTCCTTCAACACTGACTGACAACCTGAGTTCAAGATTTGTTGCAGGTGGTGGAGGTGACACAGGTCTTTAATCCTAGCACCTGGGAGTTCAAGGCCAGCCTGGTCTACAGAGCTCTCTTCCAGGACAGCCAGGACTACACAAAGAAACCCTGTCTCTAACCCTTCCTCTCCTTCTTCCCCCAAAAAGCTGACTTCTGCAAGTTGTCCTCCAACCTGCATACATGAAGTGTGCTTTCTGTGAGCAGAGCAGGCACACACACTCAAATAAACATTAAAAAGTTTTTTCTGTTTTCTATTGCTTTTTACAATAATGTTTTTATTTTATTACTTTTTTTTTTTTTTTTTTTTTTTTTTTTTGCTTTTTGAGATAGAGCTTCTCTTTGTAGCCCTGGCTGTCCTGGACCCTTTGTGGCTTTGAACTCAGAGATCCTCTAGCCTTTACCTCCCTTGTGCTGGGACTAAAGGTGTGCACCACCATGCCTAGCTGTTATTGATTTTATTCTAAGTGTTTGTAGAAATTCTTTATCAGGTTGCAAAGTCCTGTTTTGTTTTGTTTTTTAAAAACATGTAAAGGCTTTTCTTCTTATTTCACAAAATCTTCCTTGGTAGCCCATGCTGGCCTCATACTCCTTGTACCTTGTGTTAGCCTTCTCGCTGTTGGAATTTGTGCTGTGGGCAATCATGCCTGGCTGCAACTATTTTAATAATAAAGGAATTCAGTGTCAAAGGAATGCTAACCTTTGTTAGTCATGCAGTTTTTCTTCTTTAACCTCTTAGTTTTAATGCTAGTTTTCCTTTTCTTTTTTTTTTTCTTTTCTTTTTTCCGGAGCTGGGGACCGAACCCAGGGCCTTGCGCTTGCTAGGCAAGCGCTCTACCTCTGAGCCAAATCCCCAACCCCTTTAATGCTAGTTTTAAAAGGCCTGTGTACCTCTAGGTTTAGCTTTATTTGTGCCACATTATCTTTTTTTTTTTAAAAAAATAAATTGCTAGTTTAATTCAGCAGTATTTATTTGGAGATTTAAATTTATGAAAGCAATATTTTTTAATTATTTTTTTGAGATAGGGTCATGCATATAACCCAGACCAGCTTTGACTCCCAATTCCTTAGACCAGTGGTTCTTGTCCTTTCGAATGCTGTGACTCTTTAATACAGTTCATGTTGGGATGGGTTTTGCTGTTGTTATGAATTGTAAATATCTGATAACTCAAGATGTCTTATATGTGACCCTCTTGAAAAGCTTGTTTAGCCCCAAAGAGATGACCCATAGGTTGAGAACCACTATCTTAAACTGACTTGGAACTCAATGTAAAATGTAATCTTCATATCTTTTTTGAGTGGTGGAATTAGAGGGGTGAACCCATCTATTCCATACTGTTCTTTTCTTTAAAAAATATTGCGTGTGCATGCATGTACACTTGTCTCATTGGGCATGGAAATTACAACATAGACTTGCTTCTCCACTTCTACCTTTACATGGTATCTTAGTTAGGGTTTTCATTGCTGTGGGGAAGACACCATGACCAAGGCAACTCTACAAAGGACAGCATTTTAATTGGGGCTGGCTTAACTGGTTCAGAGATCATCAAGGCAGGAGTATGGCTGTGTCCAATCAGGCATGGAGCTGAGAGTTCTACATCTTTATACAAAGGAAGCCAGGAATAGACTGTCTTCAGGCAGCTGGTGGTGGGGGTGGGATGGGGTGCTCAAAGCCCACCCCACAGTGACACACTTCCTTCATTAAGACCACACCTCCCAGTGCTGCCATTCCCTGGGCTAAGCATATTCAGACTGCTACATGTCACTCCCTGGCCCCCACAGGCTTGTTTAAACACATGAGTCTATGGGGGACCATAACTAGCCACAGCATAATGCTAAAACATTTAGTCCAACTTCAAAAGTCCCATAATCCAAGTCCCCCAACCCAACAATGTTTTAAAGTCCAAAGTTCAAAGGCTCTGCTGAGATTCAGCCAATTACCTAACTGTAATCCTCTATAAAGTCAAAAATCAAAAAGCAGATCATATACCTTTAACATCACAGGATATAAATTACCATCTCAAAATTTAAGAGCAAAGAAATACTGGACCCAGACAAGACAGGTAACTAGCTGGGCAAACTCCAAATTCTGCATCCACATGTTTGATGTCAAAGCACTCTTCACATCTCCAGTTTCTTTTTCATCTTTCTTAACTGCAACAAACTTCTTTCTTCTGGACTGTTTCCATTTCCTATTAGCAGCTCTCCTTGGCAGGTATCCCATGACTCTGGCATCTATAACATCTTGAGGTCTCCAGGGCAACTTCAACTTCACTGCTTCTTTTCCCAATGTCTGGGATTGACATAAGATTTTCTGGGCTCCTCCAAAGTTCTTAATTTACTTCTTCAGCTCTGCCCTCTGTAACACTGAAGGTTCTGGTTGACTCCACTCCACTGCCACTGCTGTTGTTGTTGGTCATGGCACTGACATCTCCAGTACACTGGGGTCTTCTGTGTGCAACTAGGCTTCACCAATAGCCTCTCATAGGCTCTCTTCATGGTGCCAAACCTCAACTTCTTTGCATGACCCCTTCAGTCTTGGGCCTTTAACTGCAATTGAGATTGCACCTTCACCAGTGGCCATCCCTGACCTCTCACAGTGCCAAGCTTCAGCTGCTCTTCATGGCCCCTTCATGCCTTCAAAACTATTACCACCTGGGTGACTCTTAAACAGTACCAAGTCCAGGTGCAGCATGAGCTATAACCTTGGCTGTCTGTGGAATGCAGCTTCTTTGTGCTTTCAGACAACACTTCCCAGAAGACTTTACCTCAGGGATGCTGGTCTCTTCTTAATCACCACTAATTTCCTAGCTCCAGCTAACTAGTATCAATTGTCCCAGTCGTCTCTTTCTCCCCTGACTCTAAAGCCAGAGCCACATGGCCAAAGCTGCCAAGTTCTGCTGCTTTCTGGGGCTGGAATATAGCCCCCTTGTTATATTACAGTAGCACTTGCTTTCTGTTTTCCAATGGTTTCCTTCACTGCCTAAGCTTGGTTATCCTGAAATATGCTCTGTAGACTGACCTTGAACTCAGAGATCTGCATGGTTCTGTGTCTTGAACTCTAGGCTTAAAGGTGTGTACGTATCAACATGCCTGGACCTAAGTTTTTCTTTACCCGGAATTTGCTTTGTACCAGACTGACCTTGAACTCAGAGATCTGCTTACCTCTACTGGGATTAAAGGCTTGTACTATAATTCCTGGACCTAAATTTAGCTAGGGTGGGATATTGCCTGAAATCTGAATCTGTTATTTTCTGGAACCCAGGATTTAGCTCCATTCTACTTCCTCATGCCCCTTTATTACTTGAACCATGCATTTTATACTTTTCCCTTCTCAGCTTGCTTCTTTTCATTAAAATGCTCTTCAGAAGAGTGAACTTAGTAACTACACAACAGAATTTATATCAGGCTGTTTGAGACTTTCTTTGACAAAACAGGTAATCTAGATCTCTTCACCCTGGCCTCAGGCAGACTCTTCAGACAATTGCAAAAAGCAGCCATGTTTTTCACTAAAACATCACAAGAACTGTCTCTAGGCCACATACTAAAATTCTCCACCACTGAATCCTCTTGGGCCAACAGGCCTACACAGTTAAAATCACCCCCAGCAACACTGTCTTCCATATTCCTACTAGGATGCTCCATTAAACCCCAACTTTAAACATTTCATGGCTTTCCAAATCCAGCGTCCTCAAATGCACATTCTTCCAAACAAAAATATGGTCAGACCTATCATAGCAATACCTCAGTCCCTGGTACCAACATTTATCTTAGTTAGGTTTTCCATTGCTGTCGAGAGACACCATGGCCAAAGCAACTCGGGTTTGGACATGGTACTACCTTGAGCTAGACATTCGTACTCTAACCCTTTCCTACTATATTGATCACAAGAAACCTTCACAGATACCATATATCTGTAACATGCAACTTTCTCCAATGTTCTGATAAGGTTCTTTCTGTAAACTTAATTTCTCTTTAATGTTTCTTTTTATCAAAATTGAAATATTCAAGGTTTTCTCTTTTGATTTTACATCTGTCTATCTTAGTATGATTTGTGATGTTATTAAAATGCATCTGGTTATTTTCCTTTGAGCTCTTGGATCCTTGAGACCCTTGTAGAGTAAATGCTTATCCTGTAGAAGCACCAAGAAATGTCTGTGTTCTGTCTGGCTAGTTATTAGTGATCTGCAGCAGATGTCTTAACAGCATTTCTGGATCTTTTAGCAACAGCTAGAAGAAGAAGCAGCTAAGCCTCCTGAGCCGGAGAAGCCTGTGTCCCCTCCTCCTGTGGAACAGAAACACCGTAGTATTGTCCAAATTATTTATGATGAGAATCGGGTAAGTTTACATTTCCTCTGACAGCATAGGGTTTTAAACCTGTTTGACTTTATTTTCCAGTCTATTTCTGAATATATTCTATTGTAATCATATTAAAATGTGAGTTGTTTTGCCTTACATATTGTCTAAATATTACTCAACGATTAGAATTTTATCCTCTAATGCTATGTAAATTGAATAGCACATAATATAAACAGCCATTCTGTAGTTTTTTACTTTTATTCTTTTGAGACAGGCAATTACCATGTACTCCTAGACGGCCTGGGCCTCTATTCTTGGCTGTGTAGACTTGGCTAGCTTCTTAAGTTGAAGCATCTCTTTGCCTTTGTCTCCTGAGTGCTATGTATCATTATGCTTGCTTGCAAGTTTTTGTTTTGTTTTTGTTTCAAATCAGGGTCTCCCTTTGTAACCCTGGCTAGCCTGTGTGGACCAGGTTGGCTTAAAACTCACAGATATCTGCTTGCCTGTGCCTCTTGTGCTAGGACTAAAGGGAGGTGCCACTGTGCCAACCCTGCATGCTTGCTAATACTTACTTATGGTGCATTTAATATCAAAGCCAATTGGTCACATTTCAGTACAAATGATCTTTGGATGGGGGAAAGAAATTCATTATTAGCCTGAGAGTTAAGGCTGACCTTAAAAAGTTCAGTGTGGACTTTGACCTTTAGATGGATTTTGCTGTTTATTTTTATTAAAACAATATCTTGTTTCATTCTCTTAATTTGAAAATTTTCACCAATTAAAAAAACCAGGACATAGTTCTGTAAGTTGTGTTTGTAATGACAGTGTTGATCTTTGATCAGTAACCTCAGTATTAAAGGGAAACTTATTTCACTTCAATATAAAGAAAATGTTGCATCAAAGAAGCTTATCAATGAACTTCTGGAAGTCCTTAATCTATAACATATAATAGATAACATTTCAAATGTTATCCTCCTTCTTGGTTTCCCATCCATAAACCCCCTATCCCAACCCACCCCCCTTCTATGAGGGTGTTCCCCCACCCTACACCCACCCCTTCCTGCCTCCCTGCCCTGACATTCCCCTACACTGGGAGGTGGGGGGTCCAGTCTTGGCAGGATAAAGGGCTTCTCCCATTGGTGCCCAATAAGGCCATCCTCTGTTACATATGCACCCAGAGCAATGGGTCTGTCCATGTGTATTCTTTGGATGATGCTTTAGTCCCTGGAAGCTCTGATTGGTTGGTATTGTTGTTCTTATGGGGCTGCAAACCCCTTCAGCTCCTCCAGTGGGGACCCCACTTCACAGTTCAGTGGTTGAACTTCACAGTTCAAATCCTCTATATTTGTCATGCTCTGGTAGAGCCTCTCAGGAGATAGCTATATCAGGCTCCTGTCAGCATGCACTTCTTGGCATCAGCAATATTGTCTGGGTTTGGTGGCTGTATATATATGGGCTGGATCCCCAGGTGGGACAATCTCTGGATGGCCTTTCCCCCAATCTCTACTCCAAACTTTGTCTCTATATCTCCTATGAATATTTTTGTTCCCACTTCTAAGAAGGACTGAAGTATCTGCACTTTGGTCGTCCTTCTTCTTGAGCTTCATGTGGTCTGTGGATTGTATCTTGGGTAATCTGAGATTTTTGGGCTAATGTCCACTTAACAATGAGTACATTACCATGTGTTTTTTTGTGATTGGGTTACTTCACTCAGAATGATATTTTCTAGTTCCATCCATTTGTCTATGAATTAAAGAAGTCATTGTTTTTAATAGCTGAGTAGTTAGTACTCCATTGTGTAGATGTACCATATTTTCTATAGCCATTCCTCTGTTGATGGACATCTGGGTTCTCTACAGCTTCTGGCTATTATAAATAAGGCTGCTATGAACACAGTGGAGCATGTGTCCTAGTTATATGTTGGAGCATCTTTTGAGTATATGCCCAGGAGTGGTATAGCTGGGTCCTCAGCTAGTACTATGCCCAGTTTTCTGAGGAACCTTCAGCCTGATTTCCAGAGTGGTTGTACCAGCTTGCAGTCCCACCAACAGTGGAGGCATATTCCTTTCTCGACATCCTCGCCAGCATCTGTTGTCACCTGAGTTTTTGATCTTAGCCATTCTGATTGGTGTGAAGTGGAATCTAAGGGTTGTTTTGATTTGCATTTCCTTGATGACTAAGGATGTTGAATATTTCTTTAGGTACTTCTCAGCCATTTGAGATTCCTCAGCTGAGAATTCTTTGTTTAGCTCTATATCCCATTTTTAAATGGGGTTATTTGATTCTCTGGTCTCTTAACTTCTTGAGTTCTTTATATATATTGGATGTTAGCCCTCTATCAGATATAGGATTGGTAAAGATCTTTTCCCAATCCGTTGGTTGCCGTTTTGTCCTAATGACAATGTTCTTTGACTTAATGACGCTTTGCAATTTTATGAGGTCTCAATTTGTCGATTTTTGATCTTAGAGCATAAGCCATTGGTGTTCTGTTCAGGAAATTTCCCCCGTACCCCCGTGTTGGAGGCTCTTCCCCCACTTTTTTTTTCTATTAGTTTCAGTGTATCTGGTTTTATGTGAAGGTCTTTGATTCATTTGGACTTGAACTTTGTACAGGGCAACAAGAATGGATCGATCTGCATTCTTCTACATGCTGACCTCCAGTTGAACCAGCACCATTTGTTGAAAATGCTTCTATTTTTTTTTCCCCCACTGGATGGTTTTAGCTCCTTTGTTAAAGATCAGGTGACCATAGGTGTATGGGTTCATTTCTGGGTCTTTAATTCCATTCAATTGATCTATCTGCCTGTCTCTGTACCAATACCATACAATTTTTATCATGATTGCTCTGTAATACAGCTTAAGATCAGGGATGGTGATTTCCCCCAGAAGTTCTTTTATTATTGGGGATAGTTTTCACTATCCTGGGTTTTTTTGTTATTCTAGATGAATTTTCAAATTGTCCTTTCTATCTCTATGAAGAATTGAGTTGGAAATTTGTTAGGAATTGCATTGAATCTGAAGATTGGTTTTTGTCAAGATGGCCATTTTTACAATATTAATCCTGCCAATCCATGAGCATGGGCGATCTTTCCATCTTCTGAGATATCTGTCTTCTAACAATATCTTCTGCACCAGCTGCCTTCTCTTCTTACTCTGCTATCCCAATTCACTTTCTCTGTCCTAGCTTATATCCTTTCCTATTCCCAGAAGTCTAAGAGACAACCAGCACTATGTGCATTGGTGGAGTACGTCCCTAGCATGGCCAAGACCTTAGTTGGCCCTAGCATCGCTATAACCAGTCTAAAGAGAGTGAGGCAACACTATCAGTACTTTTATAGGCAAAAAGATTAGATTGTTGTCAGATTTTCCACAATATTTTAGACCAGGAAAAAAAAAATGGAACAGGTTTAAGAGTCTTAAGGTATGAAATGTGAACAAATAGTAAGAAGCTTTATAGAAAAAGCCATAGAATATTAATATTAGTTAATAGCAAGAAACTAGAGAATACTGTTCCTTACTAGCCCCTCCTGAAGAATGGCTAAGTGAGTGAGTTTTAGGAAATTAAGATAAGAGAGGTCCTAGGATAAGAACTAGCATTATAGGCAGAGTTCATCTGAAGAACCAATTCTAAATAAGAGTCAAGAGTACATGATGGGTAAAGCTCTGTTTTTATCTAATGCAGATGTAGTAGGGCAGTAAAAAGTGTCAGAATGGGAAGTATATGAGAAATTCTTTAAGGTGTTCTGTGGAGTTATGGTGCTAAAATATTTGTATTGCTCTTCTGAGCCTTTTAATCTCAATGATATGTTCTACAGTAAATGAATAATTATAAAGTCCCAGGTGCTGGGGAGGTGCTTCAGTTTGTAAAGTGCTTGCTGCACAAGGTTGAGGATGTAACCTCAGATCTGGTCCCCACTGTTCCTGTGAAAATCTGTGTGTGAGCCTATTTACCTGTGATCTGAACACTGGGGAAACAGAGATAGGAAGATCCTTGGGTCTTGCAGGTCAGTCAGTCTAGCCAAATTAATGAGGTGCAGGTTCAGTGAGAGACCTTGTCACCCCTATCCTATGCAAAGCAATCAGATAGGACACAGGATAGAAGCTTTTAGTCTCCACATACACATGCACCATACACACTTAAAAATGTAAGGTGACAAAGAGGGAAAATTGAATTCATCATTAAAAAAATAGAAAGATAATCTTGAACTTCTACATTTGTGTATCTATTTTCATAGATAGTTGAGAGTCATATATAAAGTATACTCCTACGTGATAAATGTTATAAGCTGTTAAAGTATAGGCAATTAATTCTTAGTTTGTTGGGTTTAGAATGGGTACAGTTTATTGAATGGCCAGAATAAACTACATGAAAATGCATCTAATGAAGTTGATAGACAGTAAGGGAGGAGAGTGATAAGTATCACCTCATGCCATGCCTAGAGGAACAGACAGTTTGCTTTGTTTGAGAAGAGGGAAAAGAAAGGTTTTATGATTTACTTCTGGTTTTTAAGAAATAGTCTTCAGAGTCTGGTGGTGGTAGCACATACCTTTAATCCCAGCACTCAGGAGGCACAGGCAGGTGCATCTCTAAGTTTGAGGCCAGCCTCGTTTATAGAGCAAGTTCTTGGACATCCAGGACTACACAGAGAAACTGCTTTGAAAAACTAAACCAAACAAAAAAAGAAACACCTTTTGGGAGTACATTACTAGGGCTAGTGTCCTTCTTGGCCAAGTTTTGAGCTCTGTGTTAAACCAAAAGAGTGTAGCTGATAGACAGCTAAACTTGCTTTAATGTCTGAGATTTTAGTATTAGGTTATTTTAAAATAAAATGGATTCAGTGGTACTTATTGTTATATTTTAAAATAAACTGTTGTACACACTAAATGATTCTCAGTTAGTGAATGTTGTAGTTCCTTAATTGGGATGTGAAGACTGAAAATTATTAAAATCTGATAGAGAACTTAATATGTGTTTTTATTTATATAAATGGTTTCATTAGATGGTGAGATAAATGTTTCTTAATGCCCATCATCAAACCTGAAACTCCTTTTATACTTTTTCTGTTTGATCATTTCCTTTTGGTTTCTTGTTCCTTCCACAAACAATAGCCAAAATTGTCGTCTCAGTCTGAGACTTAACTTACAATATTAGAATTTTTTTTTCATGTGTGAAGAATGTTCTTAACTCACTCTTAGTAATTGTCAAAATAGGTTTTCTTTCAGATGCTTTTTGGTAGACCATACTACTAGTTTGTAGTTGTTCTTCTGTAGTTCTATAATCGTAGCAGGTACTCCTAGAGTAGTGGACGGGAAGCTCTTGGGGTATCTCTGCCAGCTCTGGCGTGCTGTCCTCATCACACAGTGTGAGACTACACTGTTTCCGCAGCTTTTTAAAGTGAATAACCTTGTCTGTCCTTATGCCGTAGGACAGAAGTATGGCATAGTAGCAGAAGTACATCTTTCACTTAGTCCTTGTGTAGTGGCTATAAGTGCTTCTTTCTGTTCAGATGGAAGGGCGTCCTGGGACTCAGAAGCCATGTGAGCGCACAGCTCTGAGTGGAGACAGTATCCCAGTGGAAGGGCGTCCTGAGACACTGGAGCTCAGGAATGACACGGCTCTTAGGAAGCCTCCTCAGCCAAGGGCTTGAACTCCCTTGGAGGGTACCCCAGCTCAGCTGAGCACAGGAGCCTCAGCCCTGCTCTTTCTTTCACTTCTCTCCTTCATTGCTTTTTCCAATGCTTCTTTCACCAGGCAGGAAATCTCAGGAGAGAGATTTATTGGAGGATCCAGGGTGTGGAGGGACAAATCCAGGGATGTCTGGCCTCTGCTCTCAGGAGTTGGGGCAGCAGGAAATTGAACACGAGCCTATATTTTTTTTTGGGGTGGAGATTTTCAGGGCAGACATTTCCAGAATGAGGATTGGTAGGCTTTCAAGTCCTGAGTTTGGAGAGCTCAGGGTTTGGTGGGTTTTCCAGTTCAGGAATTGGTGGCTTTCTTCACCCTTTTTTCCTTGTATCAGGCCTATAAATTAGGGTGGGAAGTCCTCAGCTGGCTTTTGCTGAGGCTCCATCTCTGGAGGAGGCTGGAGAGGAGGGTTCTGCCACTGTGGACAGCTCCAGCAGTGGTGTTTCACCAAGGCTGGAGGCTAAGGCAAGAAAGGTGTGGCCACTGTGGACCTCTCCTGTGAAGGCTGTAGGCTGAGAAGATACGGCACCTCCATTTTCATGGGAGACACCATTTTTGACGGCTCCTGGGTGGTGGGTGGGAGCATCTTACTGTAGCCTTAGGTTGGGGCAAAAAAGAGGGGCTGGCCACCACAGATTTGAGTATCTTGGGGACTACAGTGGCAGGCTCAGTACTATGGGAATTATGCTTGTTGTGGCTCAAGTAATAGACACCATTATCATGTATAAGAAGACTTTCCTTTATTTACAGAATTTGTGGGGGGGAAGAAAATTGCCTAAAAGGAGACCTATAAATCTGGCATCGGGAGAGAAACGTTACCTTGGTTCATGTTTAAACTTTAGACTTTAGGGATTTGTTTTCTCTCTAAATGAACTATTCTCCTGAACCATGTTTGGTTTGTTTAAATCAGTTTGAGTTGCTTTATCTCTGTTCAAATATACATTGCCAAAATATTTGTAGGCTCTCCAGTTTCAGACTAAAAATATGTAAGATAATGGTTGTTAATATTTAATGGAGTAGCTTGTGGAAGTAGTTTATATTTCGATTGGGTGGTTTGCTATAGAACATGGCACAGAAGAAAGAAATGTTGGGCTGAGGGCAACTGTGGAATCAGATCCCTCTCCTTCCATGGATTCTTTGGACCAGACTCAGGTCTTCAGGCTTATTCATCAAGTGCTTTTACCCACTGAGCCATTTCTCTGTCCTATGTGAGATTTACCAGAAAACTCCCTTCCTACCAGAGGGTTTCAGTGTTAAGTATTTTTAGTACCTTTACTCCACGTTGTTTAGTCTGTCTTCAGGCCGTCTAGTGTTGGTCTTACATGTGAAATGCTCTTGCTTTTTAACATCCAGCTCAAGTATTATTTTCTCTGTGAGTCTTTAGGGAATGTTCTTTCTATACTGGAATTGGTTATTTTTCCTCTGTTGTTTCCTTAGTGCCTAATAGGTGCCTGGCACACAGAACACATGCAGTATGTTTTTGAGGAATTAATTACTTCCCTGTGTAAACTTAGACTCAAAAGTATGTGAAAGTGTGAGAGGGATTTGTGTGTGTGTGTGTGTGGTGGGGGAGGATTGGTGGTCTGCAACCAACTGAACCGAGGGCCTAAGGCTAGGTAAGTAATTTTATTAACTGAGCTACATATCCAGTGCAATTTTATGATTTTGTTAAAAAAAATTTCGGCCAAACCATTCATAGGTTAAAACTTTTTACATTTATTTATTTATTTATTTATTTATTTATTTATTTATTTATTTATACATACATACATACATACATACATACATACATACATACATGTGTATTTGTGCCAGTGCATGTTGACATGGTAAATACACAGAGAGATGTTAGATGCTGGAGTCAGTTCTGTATTTGATTATGTGGGTTCCAGAGACGAGTCAAGGTTGTCACTCTTGACTTACCACTGTCTTCTTGCTGGCCCAGTTACTTTGTTCTTGGCAAGGTAGATCCTGTAACAGGGTACTTGATTTCAATTATTTTACTTTTGAAAATGGCATGTTAAATATGTGATTAAATTTTTATTTTACTCCAAGTAATGCTTGGAGTCAAACTAGCTATTTCCTTGTTCTTCAGTTATTATATATGTTTCCTTGTAACTAAAAAATAAGAACATTATATATTTATTTTGGAACTTTATGCTTTTAGATATTTATTAACAACAGCATGAATTAATATTTAAAATGCTTGGGATATATTTCCCAATTTAAATTTTATCCCTTCTCTCTAAATTCTCAATATTTTATTAACTTAATTGTTTAGATGTTGCTTTCACTACAGATACTTGGTTGAATAGAGATTTGAAAACAATAAGAATTACAAAATAGAAAAAAATAGAGATTTGGTTGAATTTGATAATAAAACTCCATGAAAATTTAAATTAGAGAATGCAGGTATCATAGCTCAGTAGTAGAACACTTGTCTAGTATGCATGAAACTGGTTCCATTCCTAGGGTAAGTGGGGAAATTAGAGTATTTCAGTATAAAGTAAGGTAAATCCAGTGTACATTAGCCTTATATAAGTAGTTCCAAATAGGCAGTTATTTTTCTTTGAGGTTATGTAATTTTAAATTATACAATACAATAATGTTTTTCTTCTTAGAAAAAAGCTGAAGAAGCTCATAAAATATTTGAAGGTCTTGGCCCAAAAGTTGAATTGGTAAGAAATTTACTTCTAATGTTGTTGGGTTTTTTTTGTTTGTTTACTTGTTTGTTTGTTTTTTTTTTAAAGTAATTTTCTTGGGTTAGATGGGATATCCATTTATTTTTGGTTAAAAGTTATGTGGCTGGACAGAAAGTCTATTAGAATCTTAAGGTAACTGAGTAAACTTGGTTACCTTTGCCTGAATTATCCTGAGCCTGCTTTGTCTGAACAGCCATTTGACCCCTTCAGGTGGTAGGAGGAGGAAGTAACTAAGGAAAGAGAAGTGAGCTAGCTTACTGAGCATACTGTTAGCATAAGGACAGTGTGTAAGGAAGAAGTAACTAAGGAAAGCAGACGTGAGCTGGCTTACTGAGCATACTGTTAGCATAAGGTCAGTGTGTAATTTTTGTTTGCCCTTGAAATTAAAAAGTATGATTATGAGTATGATGATCATAAGATGCAGCAGGTTTGCAAACTTTCTTACTGAGTAAGAAACAGTAGGAAATAGGATTACAGGGAAGCATGACACCTGAGGTTTTGTTGGGATGCTGTGATATAGGTCCACTTAGGAAATCTCACATTAATTAACATGTATTTCTTTGTTGGTATAACTATGTAGAACACCTTACACATAAATATGTCATTTATTTTATAGCCACTCTATAACCAGCCGTCAGATACCAAGGTGTACCATGAGAACATCAAGACGTAAGTACTTACCATCTTTGGAGTTCAATTAAAGAACATGTATTCTATAAAGAAATCATTGTTATCTGCGGACATTATTATAACATTGTAGGTGTGTTTTAGATTTGTGTAATTTGCTGTTGTTTTACTATATGTTATCTTCCTCTGGCTTTTTGGGGGTTGGGGTAACAGATTTGAGTTTCCGAGGCCAAAAAAAAAAAAATTGAAATAAATTATTGCATAAAACTAGCTGGTTTTATAATCTGCTAGTAAAAAAAAAGGTGAATACTTAACATCGAAACGGCTTACCTTGAGGCTTGAATTCTTTGCCTCCTGTTTTGTGTTTTTTTCAGTGGAGTACCTGCAAGGCGCATGATGAAGTAAGATAATGAAGCTTTTTCATTTAAGACTAGTGATGACACCGTCCCCCACCAAGCCACATCTGCCATTGCAAAGTAGAAGTGCCACGGATCATTTTATCATTATTCAAAACCCTATTCTAGGGAAATCCCTTCCATGACTCTTGCTAATGACGGTATTTGTAGACCCTTCTGCCATTTAATGTCCTGGTGCCTTGGAAGGCTCAGTCCCCTCATGTGGGTGAGGAGGCTGTTCCAGAATGTAGTTTGCTTTGCCTTGCTCATCCTAGAACCAGGCCTTTTATGGATACAGATCTTGGAATAAGAAAATAAGTGAAAAGTGAACTTAATTTCTTGATCTGATTGAAGTAAGAGAAGTTAGATAGGCTTTTTTAAAAAAATTGTTGTTTAATTATCATACTTTTAGAGAATTTTATGTGAAGTATTAATAGTTGGTGACAAAAATGTGATATTTCTATTTATTTGCATTTGAAAGTATATCCAGAACATTATAATTATTTACTATTACCGTTACTAATGAGCACATTATTATTTATATTTTTTCTTTAATTTCTGAGAATGTGTACAATAATTGACTACTTTGCAGAACTGGTGGCAAATATATTTGCATGGTAGTATGCATGACAACTATTACAATTTAGAGTTTAATTTCTGTTAAGTAAGTAGCTCATAATGAAAGTCATCTATTTAAGAATTTTTCTGTGCCATATTGCCATGGTCTTGAGAACCTTTAGGAGGACATTAGGCTGAACTCATAGAATACATTTTGATTTAGAACTACTTAGCTGTTTAAGTGTTTTTAAAAGGCGGATACCAGATAAGATTTAGTTGACTATTTTTAGTGACTTACCCCCCCAAAGCTTCAGTTTGTGTTTGTCTTCTCTCCCTCAATGTAAGCTGGAAAGCTGCACTGTTTGATTTATTTTACGTTCTCCACATTGCCTGTGTGTTAGACTGTGCTGAGATGGGTTACTGACAAGCTGACTTCACTTAAATTCTTAGTAAATATTTAACACTTTATTTCCTAGGTCACATTTATTTTTGAGTAGCATATAATTGTAATAAGAATAATTGGCCTGCAATGATGGTCCTACGGTGTGTTACTTTTGAAGTACGCAGATGCACACATTTGTAAAAACCATTCAGTGGCTGTTCATCAACTTTTGCTTTGTATGAAATATCAAGGGTACCTTTTACAAATTCTTTCTCTCTTGACTGCTTTGTCATACTCAAGCTATTGATTTTTCTATGCATGTTTGAGTGAAGCCAGTGTCATTGTTAATCCCGACAGATAATCCATAAATTTATTTCTACTTTCATTGACTTTGTATTTATCTCTGAATAATCAACTTGAAGTTATTTCTGGAAGTAGGTGGGGTATAAACATTTATATATTTGAACCTGCATGACATTGTTTTAGAAGATCACAGTGCTTCCAACTTAAAACAGTGGTGTTGTTCCATTAAGACATGTTAGAACATTGTCTGTCTTGTCAGATTGTTGCTCCATAGAGTCTGTTGTATCATATCTGTGCAAGAGAAAGCTTCTGTTTTGAGCAGAAGTCACCTCTTTCTAAATATGTTGATGTGCATTCTCCTTTTACAAGGGAAGTACCTGCTAAAGGTTTCTTTTCCCTTTTACTTCCCTTTCTGAGAGTATATTGAAAGATGCTTGTATCATCAAAATTCTTAAGAATTAGTTACCCCTTAATTATAATTTGAAAATAATGTTTTAAAATTAGATGCATGAATTAAAAATTCACTGTATTATCTTGTTATAGAATGGCAGGAATTTTAGTCCTAATTGGAAAAATTATGGAGTTTTATTTTGCAGGGTGAAAAATAAATTAAGATTAACTCTGATTGCACCATAAATTTTTAAGTGGTTTGCCTGTCTCCAGTGTCTGGAGAAAGGGAACACGTCATTAAGTTGTGCTTTTTCTTAATGTTCTGCAACCATATTTTTCTCTTCTAGAAACCAGGTGATGAGGAAAAAACTCATTTTATTTTTTAAAAGAAGAAATCATGCAAGAAAACAAAGGGTGAGGTCCTATCCTTGTTAACTGAAATTTGTACAGCTTTCCCATTCATGTCATTCAGGCAGTCACTTTCCCAGTAGTGATCGAGCCTTGGTTGTATTGAGAGCAAGAGCTGATTTAGAAAGTAACTATTGTATGTGTGACTTAAATCTGAGTCTAACATAGTGACACGGTAATACCACATTTAACATTGCTATCAAATTAATTTGATTAGTTATTTATGTAATATTTTCATTCAGCAGAATGGTGAGTAGTCAAAAAACAAAAAACAAACAAACAAAAAAAAAAAACCAAAGCTGAGTAGGATGCTGTGTTTTCAGTCTGTTAGGGCTCAAACAAATGTCGGTAAGTTATGTCATCCCAATGGGATCTTACTCGTCCATCCTTAGGGAAACTGCTTAGTCTGCACACTGGAATAGTTTCTCATTTAATTACACAGTTTGCTGTCTAATAGTTTTATGGTTATAATTATAAAAATTAAGTTTCAGAAAATTATTTTTGTAATAATTTTATAGATACATTTAAGTTCAGATTGTTAATGAAATGAAGTTCTTTGAACCTGTGTTAAAAATGAACTTTACCTTATGTTTAATGGCCTAACAGGTTAACAGTCATAAAGCACAAGAGACAGCAGCTTTTATTTGGTGTAAAATTTCTGTAGTTTATATTTACCAGTCTTATCTGTTAGATACTATCTAAATAACTGGGGTTGAATATTTTTTCTTCCCCCGAACTTACTAATATTAGTGAGAAACTAGCTTTTTTGTTCATTCATTTTATTGTATTTGTGGTACTTTTTAAATTACTCCTAGTGATATAATCACTGGCACATAAACTTTTTCATGCTTTGGAATAATTGTAGTTTGTGTGTTTATTGATTTGTTTAATAAGTGTTTATCAGTTGTGGATAGTGTTCCATGTATTATTCCAGAAAAGCAAGTCAGCTAGCCATGTCACTTTGCTCTTGGAGGCAGATATACCAGCAGGCAGGTTCAGTATTGTGATCATAATGTGAGGACGTGCACACAACTGACTACAAGTGTGTAAACCGGGATGCCTAAAGCAGATATGAAGCCAGAAGGGCCACTAAACAGGAAAGCCAGTACACTGCAAATGTCCATAAACAGAAGAAGCAGATTAAATAAGAGATCTAATGTGACAGGCTAGACCTGCTGAGTTTACAGTGAATGAGCTGGAAGTGGGAGGCTTGATGAGGATGCTGGGATTCAGTGGTACACTGTCCTGGAGGTCACCTTCACAATTTTGTATGAGATTCTCAGGTTCAGGTTTGTATTTTAATTGTCTACATCTGGGGCTGCAATATAGCTCAGTGGTATAGTACTTGCCTCACATGAATGAATCCTTGGATTGGATCTCTAGTACCAAATGAACTGTATGGTATCACATGCCTGTAATCCCCACTCAATAGGCTGAAGCAGGGAGATCAGAAGTTCAAGTCCTGGTTAGTTACCTAGTGGGTTTGAGGCCATCTCCAGATAGAGGAAACCCTGTATCAAACAACAAAAGAATTTGTATCTGGTTGCAACAGTGAGAATGCATGGGAAGACCTGAACACTGACCTAGCATGAGCCAGGCCCTGGCTTCCATCTCCTCTGCTTTGGAAAGCAACAGAAATGATGTGAACCACATTTACTAGACGATTGCTTCACTCTGGGTGATGATGGTGTTGACTTGAATTAAGGAGGTGGGAGGAGAGAAAGAGAGAAAACGTGAAGTGCACAAAAGGCAAATGGATGTTGGAAGGAGTGATGAGGGAATGGCGTGAGGAAGAAATACTCTTCTATCCAGTCTCTCTTAAGGTGACTAATGTTAGCAGTGTCCCTAAGACCCTTCTCATTTTCCTTTACCTGGTATCAGATATTTACATAGTTCTGTACCCATAATGGAGAGTTCTTCTGTCTTTTAAATTCACTTATTTAACCATAGTGTTAATTCTTGACTTCATGTTTTTACCAGATTTCTTTTTTATAATGAAGGATAAATAGCTAATTCCAGCCTTTTCTGTGCTATCAAAAAAAAAATTGACTAATTAAAAAAAAAGGCTGAGAAACTTCTAATGATAGAGAAACTGTTAAATGTGCATGTTTTCTCTGACAGTTTGGATAGGTACCAATACAATACTAGTGGTTGCCTTTAAGATTTATTGGAACAGTGGTTCTCAACCTGTGGGTTGTGACCCCTTTGGGCTCAAGTAACCTCTTTCACAGCAGAAGTTGCCTGAGACTATCAGAAAACACAGATGTTTACATTATGACTCATAACAGAAGTAAAACTACAGTTATGGAATAGCAATGAAAATAATTTTATGGTAGGGGCTCACCACAACATGATGAACTGAATTAAAAGGTTACAGCACCAGGAAGGTTGAGAACCACTGGATTAGATGATGAAATATGTAAATATTTTTCTTTTTCCTTTCTTTTTGACAAGGCATGTTATCAGGAAAATAAAAAAGCTTGTCAACCACTACTAGTGGTGGTTGTCAATGAGTTTGTAAATTTGTATAGTGCTAATGGTTAGTAAAATCTCCAGGGAAAGTATTCTTGGCGAGTTCATCTAGCTGAGTCATACAAGCCAAATGTACTTAATTTCTGTTTTCAATTTAAGAAATGGAATATATTTTAAAGGGTTAGACTTACCAAATCATGAGTTCAGTTTAATTGTTATTAATTTGCTACGGGTGTTTAATAGGAACAAAAAATCTGCCAGCGTTATGATCAACTCATGGAGGCATGGGAGAAAAAAGTGGACAGAATAGAAAATAATCCTCGGAGGAAAGCAAAAGAAAGCAAAACAAGGGAATACTATGAGAAGCAGTTTCCAGAAATTCGAAAACAAAGAGAACAACAAGAAAGATTTCAGCGGTATGTAGTTTGATATTTAGTAATTGTGATTTTTTCCCTTCAAATCATAAAGTTTTTTTTTTTTTACTTAACTTTGTATTGATTCCTTGTGAATTTCACATCATGTACCTCATTCCCACTCATAAATCCCTTCCCTTTGTAACTGTCTTCTACCCTTGTCCCCAAAAGAAAATAGAAATTTCATTGTGGAAGTTGTAGTGTGCCACAGTTTGTCTCACAGAATACCCTTTTGTCCAACTTTTTTGCTTGCAAATGTTCATTGCAATGAGGCACTGGCCTGGATCAAGGCCTCTGCTACACTATCAATACTGGATCCTCACTGGGACTCCTCTTGGATATCCTGTTGTTGTCCTGTGCTGCTTTGGATCTGGAGGATCAGCCCCTTCGAATGCTTCAGCTGTTCACTGTTGGGTAGATGTTGGGGTAGGCCAACTCAAAGCCCTGTATCTGGGCCTAGGTGTTATCTGAACTAATAATAAGCCTGCCAGCTTATTAGCTGCACCCACACCACCAGGGAGGACTCTTCAGCACTGCCTCAGCTAGCTCACCCAATGCTTCAGGCAAGGGGCATAGCTGGCTCTCTCACTCTTACGCCCTCTCCCGCGGTCATGCCAGCAGGGCCAGCTCTAGTGTGCTGCTCAGGCCAGGTGCAGGTGCTGCTGCAGGTAAGGGGCTGGGTGTTTTATTTTTGTTTGAGACGGGGTTTCTTTGTGTATCCTTGGCTGTCTTCAAATTTGGTCTATAGATTAGGCTGGCCTCAAACTCAAGAGATCTGTCTGCCTCTGCCTCCCTCATGCTGGTATTAAAGGTGTGTGCCACCACTGCCTGCAAGAAATTTTAATTTTGAGCCTAAGTTTTTTTTTTTTTTTTTTTTGGTTCTTTTTTTTTCGGAGCTGGGGACCGAACCCAGGGCCTTGCGCTTCCTAGGTAAGCGCTCTACCACTGAGCTAAATCCCCAGCCCCGAGCCTAAGTTTTTAAAATTATACTTATTATACATTTTTGGTTTTGTATGTGGGAGGGTCATGTGCCACATTAAATACTGATTGGAGGGGTTGGGGATTTAGCTCAGTGGTAGAGCGCTTGCCTAGCAAGCACAAAGCCCTGGGTTCGGTCCCCAGCTCCGAAAAAAAGAAAAGAAAAAAAAAATACTGATTGGAGGTCAGAGGATGACTTGTAGGAGTAGGTTCTGTGATTCCACCTAGTAGGATAAGCCCATTTTGTCAGCTTTAAGGATCATTTCTTAGTGAATTTAATATTTTCTGTATATTTAATTTGTATATCAAATCTAAGTGATTATTTTTCTTTAGCTATTTTATTTTATACATGTTAATGAATGTTTTGCCTGTGTGCGCGTCTGCACCATGTATATGACTGGTGGCTATGGAGGCCAGAAGAGGGCCTTGGATTCCCTTGGAACTAGAATTCTAGCCAAGTGTGGGCTGCCATGTGGGTGCTGGGAATTGAAGTTGGGTCCTCTGGAGGAGCAGCCGGTTCTCTTTAACTGCTGAACTATCTCTGTGGCCCTAGGTCTTTTAATTCTTTTTTATCCCCTTTAGAAGGATCTGGAGTAGTTCAGTAGCCCTGGCTGACTTGGTATTTTACTATGTGGCTGTGACCCTTCTGCCTCTATTTTCCAAGTGCTGGCCTTACTAGTTCCTCTGTGTCACTATGCCTAGTTTATGCAGTGCTGGAGATTGAACCCCGGGCTTTGTGCACGTTAGGTAAGCACTCTGCCAATTGAGCTAAATCCTCCCCCATCTTAAGCTTCTAATTCTTGAAAGTACTAATTTTTTTTCAAAATGATAGTTAGTAAGAACAGACCTGAATGTTTCTTAATAATCAACATAATGAAACAGCATGAAATTCATTATTGAGTCAAGAAATTGTATGGGGATGAAAAGATGGCTCTGTGGTTAAGAGTACTTGCTCTTCCTGCAGTACCCAGGTTTGGTTATGTGATCTGATGCCCTCTTCTGGCCTTTGTTGTTTCCAGGCATGTGTGTGGTACACAGACATAAATGTAGGCAAGACACCCATGCACATAAAATAAAAATAAGATTTAAAAAAGAATCTGGAGGGCGTTTAGTAGATAATTTTTGATTCATGTATTTATTTACTTTAAAGACAGAGTCTTTTTTATGTAACCTTGGCTGTCCTGAAATTTGCTATAGAAATCTGTCTGTCTTAAGTCTTATAGAGATCCATCTGCTTCTGCCTCCCTTGTGCTGGAGTAAATCACACTTTGTACTGTGAATTGCTTTTATGTTTAAAGAATAGGTATGAATGAGACCTCATCCGTGATGCCCATACAAACTGACACACATCTTAAAGTTGATTTTATTTTTTGGTAATTTTCTTATATTTTAGAAATGTGCAATGTTTTTTTCCAAGCTTGCTCTGCCATTATTTAAAATGTAGACAAGAAACAGACATGACATTAATCATATATTTTTTTAATACAGGTTCCCCATTCCTCATTGCACTATTTTACTAGAATTTATAACCTTTTTGTTTGTCTTTTTGTTTGTGGTGCTAGTGATCAAACCCAGGTCCTGATATACATGTAGGGCAACACTTTACTGAGCCGTATCCCCAGTCCAATGGGTAACTTAAATCTCTTAACATTTAAGTTGTTGCTAATTTGATAGTGACTCATGCATACACCTCTTGAAAGTATTCACTGAATTTCAGGGTTTGTTTTTTTTTGTTTTTGTTTTTTGACTTTCTATTGGCTTAGAAAATAATCCTGTTAAGAGTGATCAAGGGAGACACCCAATATCTGCACACATTTACAGGCACACCTGCGTTACAGAAATGCCGCGCGCGCACAGACACACACACACACACACACACACACACACACACACACACACACACAATGTCCCATTCTGTGTCCTATCTTATGGACATGGACATGATTTAGATATGTCATTAATGAACTTAAGAAGCTGTAGTTATGGACAGACTTATGCATGCTCAACCCAATATCAGTCAACATTCCAGTTAGCACCAATTGAACTCAGTGGGTTACACAGAAAACTAAACAAAAAACCAGTAGAGGTCTTAAATGGGAGGAGAGAGGAACTGGAGGTGGATATGATCAAGATGAATTGTTCATGTGAAAAAAGTTTCAAAGAATGATTACAAAATAGTTTTAGAATTCTCACTTTAAGCTAGGCAATGACATGAATGCCTTTAATGCTAGCACTTGGAGGCAGAGACAGACAGATCATGAGTTTGGAGCCAGCTTCGTCTATATAGTTCCAGTATTCATACATAAAAAGCCTTTAAACATATTTGTATTTTTTCTTCATATTTAGAGTTGGTCAGAGGGGAGCTGGTCTTTCAGCCACCATTGCTAGGAGTGAGCATGAGATTTCCGAAATTATTGATGGCCTTTCTGAGCAGGAGGTAAGAAAATTGATTAATTCAAGTTAATTATTTAAGCATTTTAGTTCTGTAGCTCAGGGGGTAAATGTTTACCAGTGTGTAGACAAGGATACTTTACGTAATAGTGCTTGAAGTTTTCTAGAGACTTAGGTCAACCATTTCATAGTTTTAAGTAGTGTGATTAAATTTTTTTTACAAAGATTCTGTGTCAGCAAGGAGATCTGGGAAGAGTTAAGGAAATAGCTCTGGTAGGCTGGGAGGTGGCACATGACTTTAATTGGGAGGCAGAGGCAGGCAGATCTCTGTGAATTCAAGGACATCCTGGTCTACAGAACAATCTCTGGGACAGCCAGGGCTACACAGAGAAACCCTATCTGGAGAAAGACTATCTGGAAAAACAAAAAACAAAAGAAGAAAGATGCCCATTACGGTGTGAGAGACTAGAAGGGAGGGTGGACTCCGTGTGGAAGGGAGAAGCAACAGGACTGGAACGAGCCTTGGGTGACACCGAGCTGCTAGCTCCATCTCTGCAAGGAGGGAAGGAGCATCTGCTTTGCTCGCCAGAGGGCATAGTGAATTGAAGTAGTGACGTCTGTACATCAGTGTACGTGCATCGTTGGGCAGGTAAATTGTCCCAGGCAAAGATGGTCATAGTAAGCTACAAAATTTGAGTGAAAAATTACCACTTGGAGATTAATAAAACTAACCCAAAGATGAAGCTGGAGACGCGCCCCAGTGATGGAGCACTCTAGCCGTCTTCCAGAGGGCCCGAGTTCACGGCTCAGAACCCAGCAGCAGGATGCGCACAGCACTTTAACCCCAGCTTCAGGAGCTCTGACTGCTGTCTCTGGCCTTAGAGGGCACCTGCACTCACATGTCATGCCCATAGTTTAACAAAACAAAACACCTGCTCCTGTGCTGCATGCCTTTACTCCCGAAGGCAGGGGCAGGCTGGTCTCTGTGATTTGGTCTACATAGTAAGTTCCAGCTCAGCTGGGACTGCTTAATGAGACATTGTCTCAAACACAACAAAACAAAAACAATCAAAAGCAAATAAGGATAGTGTCTGGGCATGGTGACACAAGCTTTTTTTTTTGGAGCTGGGGACCGAACCCAGGGCCTTGCGCTTGCTAGGCAAGCGCTCTACCACTGAGCTAAATCCCCAGCCCCCAACACAAGCTTTTAATCCCATCACTTGGAAGACAGAGGCAGACTGATCTCTGTAGAAAAAAAAAATCAGGACCCAACGTTGTCAAATAGAGCCTGTGATACAGGAGACTCTCAAAATAACAGCAGTCTTCAGTTTTTCTATGACAAAGACCAAAAGTTATTTACTTTTTCTTTGATACAGAGTTTCTGGAATTTTGTTTCAAAAATTGAAAGTTATTTTTGCTGTGATTTTCCCCTAAGGATAATTATTTATAGTTGTACATTTTAAAAATAAATGCTATGTGTAAATATATAGATACATAAGTAATATGTAATCTTTTAAGGGTAGAGTTTTTTGAGAACTTAAATATCCAAGTAGTAATTCATTTGAAAAATTAAGGTAGATTTAGTTTAAATTATTGAAAGATTTGGAAATCAGGCACATAAAACCTATGCTTACATGTTTTCAGCATACTAACAAGTAAAAAATAATGAATATGACGGGCTGGAGAGATGGCTCAGTAATTAAGAGCTCTGGCTCCTCTTCTAGAGGACCTAGGTTTAATTTCCAGCATCCACATGGCAGCTTACAATTGTCTGTAATTCCAGGTGGAGGAGATCTGGCACCCTCACACAGACATACTACTAGCGGACAAAACACTAATGCACATAAAATAAAAATAAAAATAAATAGTGTCATAAACCTGTCTGCTTTGATCTCTACCAAACATCTTTTTTTTTCTATGACTATTTTGGTCCAAGTTGTAGTAGATTACTATAGGCTTACTGTCTTGAAGACTGGACTTGGTACTTAAAATTGCTATGATAAATATATGTATTATCTCACTAAACTAAAATACAAGAAAGATTCTAGTTATTATTTTACAAATAGTGAAACTAAGGCACAGGTAGGCACTGGACCACAATGCTGTGGGTAGCAGAACCAGGTGGCCATACGAGTGGATCTTGTTCCAGCCCTGTGTTCTTTCCTCTATCTATTGAATCAATTACATTTCTATAGGCCCCTACAAGCTAGTCTGCTTTAGGTATTGGATCCAAGTCATAAGTAAACCATCAAATTATTCAATCTTAGAAAGTTAGATTACTAGTGAGGGAGAGAAAACAGTTTCATTAGTCTATACATACTGCCTGTATTTATTTAATCTACATTTTATAAGCAGTTTGAGTTTTCCTTTAAGTGTAAAAATAGCTTGCTTGTATATTTCAATTGTTACATGTATTAAAATTTTTCTTGTGCCTATTCATATTGTGTTATATGATCCTATGACTTACTTGTTAATTCCAGTCACTTGAGCCATGAAGAAAGTAGAAAGTCATAGGGTGGCTTCTATGAGCTGCCTCAATTCTTAGGATGTTGTACCAATTAAAATAGATGTGTGCTTGTGGTTTTGACCTCTTTTCTCACTTCTGATAATGTTTTCCTACAGAGAAGATCTGAAGTGTCTTTTGATCTCATGGAATGTGTTGCCTTTGGGGGAGGATTGTAATATTCAGCTACAGAAATGCATCCCACACTTTATAAGGCAGATATTTCTATGCATTGTTACATAATGGTCAGTTGTTCTCAGCCTCTTTTTTCTTTTAGTCCTTGTAACGTGTTATTGAGCCCATTAGAATCCTTTCCATTTAGAGTAGAAGACATACACTTTTTTTTGCAACACATTGAAGTTATATTTGGAATTTATTTTCTGAAGTCGTAATACATAATGCATATAATCTTGTGTGCTCTCTATGCAAGTGATATACTCAGGAGCTGTAAAACACAATCATTATTCTATATTTCTTTTAAAATCACCTGGAAATGCACGATTGACAACCTAATGACTAAATCTGCATTAAATTTCTTTGCTTGCTTCTGTGTGAATTCTGTTAGGGTACAACTGAAAGTGTTCTAAAAATGCTTATCAGATAAAGTGATTCCAAGCTAATATGTTAGTCCTAAATATTGATGTTCAAACCACTGAAAGCACCCCCTGGAACTTAGTAAGACTTGATAATTTGGGAATATTTTTACGGGGGAAAAAAAAAGAGCTTATTTTTAGATAAATACTATAGTTTTATAAGAAATTTCTTTATGCAAACTTGTGTTTATAAACATACTTTGAGAAAAGTCATACACATACATAGTTTAGTAAACCAGCTTAATTTACAATGATAAGAATCTTAAATGATTATGATGTATGTCATTGTCATTTACAGACTTTTTTAACTGTTAAAGTCTATATTCCCTTAAAATTTTAATAGTATCCTAACTAAACAGCATTTATTTTTTTTGCAGAATAATGAGAAACAAATGCGGCAGCTTTCTGTGATTCCCCCGATGATGTTTGATGCAGAACAAAGAAGGGTCAAGTTCATCAATATGAATGGGCTCATGGAGGATCCAATGAAGGTTTATAAAGACAGACAGTTTATGAATGTTTGGACTGACCACGAAAAGGAGATCTTTAAGGACAAGTAACTTAACTGTTAAATTATTCTCTTACAGAAGTTAGTAAAAGTGTTTGACATTTACTTGAGAGTGAACTCTTTCTACAAAACTTTCATTCCAAGTTGGCATTGGAGTGAATACTGTGAGAAATAGATAAACTTATCTTCATATAAACTTGTAGGTAGGATAATGGTTAGCAGATAAGAAATGAGCATATGGGGCTGGAGAGATGGCTCAGTGGTTAAGAGCACCAACTGCTCTTCCAGAGGTCCTGAGTTCAAATCCCAGCAACCACATGGTGGCTTACAACCATCTGTAAAGGGATCTGGTGCCCTCTTCTGGTGTGTCTGAAGACAGCTGCAGTGTACTCATATATAATAAATGAATAAACCTTTAAAAAAAAAAAAAGAAATGAGCATATGGAATCATTTTAGGAAAGACTCCTAAACTTGGGTGCAGTCAGGTTAATTTGGGGAGGTTTGTTAAAGGACAGATTTCTGTGCCTTACAGTAACCATAGATAGTAGGCAGCTTCCTGTAAACATTTAGCAATAACAGGGTATGGGGTGCATCTAGAGACAGAGTCCGGTGGTCTCTGATTTAGAGGCCATCCTGGTCTACACTGTGAGCTCCAGGACAGTCAGGGCTATGTAGTAAGACCCCATCTTATAAAACAAAAAACCCAAAATTTAAAACTTCCCTTTAAAAACTCAGCCATTTAAAAATTCTTTATATCTCTGTTATCCAGTAGGCAGTGAGGACTCTCTTTGATTTATACTAGACATAATTCTTCCAGTTATTTCTTATTTTGTTAAAACATTTGGATGTGTATATATTCTTATTAATATTTCTGTTTATATAATTTCATAAATTCATATAATTTATTTTATTGTATTCATTCCATTCCTCTGTCTCCCATTTTCTTCTATCATCCATTCAACTTTCCTAACAAATTCACTTTCGATTTTCATGTTTGTTTAAAAAAAAAAAATGTGATCCATTAAGTTGGCCATGAGATTTTTTTCCTAAAACATTGTTAACTACTTATCAGAGGAAACACAGCTCTCCCTTCATTATCAGCCGCTCAATGCCAGTAGCTCATCCAGTGAGATTGGGTCCTTTCCTTGCTAGAATGTGAAAAGGACTTGATACTAGCAAAGGTCTTGTGTAGCTGACCTCTGCTTTGAGTTTCTGAGTGCAATGATGATGTCATGTTCTGAAACAGCAGTTCACAGCATTCCTTTCCATCTTCTGCCTCTTATAGTTTTCCACCCCTGTCCTCTTTGTTGTTTCCTGGACCTCTGGGCGGCTCTAAGATGTTATAGAAATCCTCTTTTGGGCTGAGTGATGCATTTCAGTACTGTTTCTGTTTTTAAACTCAGGTTTATCCAGCACCCAAAAAACTTTGGACTAATTGCATCCTATTTGGAAAGGAAGGTAAGAAGAAATACTGAGATGTTTTTAGGCTTGTAATGTGTTTGGATTTTTTTGTGTTCTAACAAGTAATAGTAGTTAACTATAACTGAATTTACAAAGGACTATGATAGATGAAAACATTCTGGTAGTTTTATTAATATATAAAGTGATAATTATAATTACATTATAATCGTAAGCACAGGGTCTGGAGAGGCTACAGTGGTTAAGAAGGCCATACACCACTTACAGAGAGCCTTATAAAATGGTTCACAACCAATTGTAATTCCAATTCAGGGTGACCTTAACATGTCTGACTTCTACACATATACCAATACATGTGCACACACACAAACTAGAAATAAATATTGTTGTTATAGAGGTACCTAGCTTTGCAGAGATCAAAGGCTAGCTTCGTCTACATAGTGTGTTCTAGGCCAGTCAGAATTACGTAGTTGAGCCCCTGTCTCAAAACAAAACATACATTTTTTAAAGTAGCCAGGAGGTGTTAGTGCCTAACCTTAATCTGTGGAGGCAGAGTCTGGAGGATCTCTGAGTTCAAGGCCACCCAGAGTGTGTTCCAGGACAGCCAGGGTACACAGTGAAACCTGCCATAGAAAACAAAACCAAATAACAAAAAAATTAAGTGAATGTGGTTCTTATGAGAGAACCAAAAGCAACTTTCATTATTTTCTCAAAAAATGATCTAATGTCTATTCCCAAAGAATACATTAATTACTTTGAGTTTTTAAAGGTCATTATTAGTTCTGTTCTCTGGTTAAAATAGCAGTCCTGATTTCCCTTTGCTTGTTATTTTGTAGTCAATTAGCTTTGATGTTTTTGATTAAAACATTGTAAGAGGGCTGGAGCAATGGCTTAGTGACTAAGAGCACTGATTGCTCTTCCAGAGGTTCTGAGTTCAAATCCCAGCAACCACATGGTGGCTCACAACCATCTGTAATGAGATCTGATGCCCTTTTCTGGTGTATCTGGGGACAGCTACAGTGTACTTATATATAATAAATAAATAAATCTTAAAAAAAAATCATAAGAGACACTTGAGTTTTTACATTTATAATAGAGTATATTGCCAGTTAATAAGAGCACATTGAATGTTTCTGGAATTGTTAGCATAGTTTGGATTAAGGCAACCGTAGGTGTCTTGTATATTAGTTTCCCTATCTATCTGCCTAGATATGCTTTAACTTAAGGCCTCATGGCTTTGTTTTTAATTTATGATTTGGCTACACTAGAAATTTTTCTTGAAAATATTTATATTTAAACATGAAATATAAAAATTTTTAAATATTTTTATTACAGAATTAAAATGAAACATTAAATAAAACTTTTCTTTATTACAGAGCGTGCCTGATTGTGTTTTATATTACTATTTAACCAAGAAAAACGAGAATTATAAAGCCCTTGTGAGAAGAAATTATGGGAAACGCAGAGGCAGAAATCAGGTACATTATTTTTACTAGGTAAATGTTTCAAAGTTGATGGAAATATGAAGACAAAAGAACATTGAGGCAGGTGTTATTTGCAATCCAAATAAAAGTCTGCTTGGGCTGGAGAGGTCCTGTGGAGGGCAAGAGTGCAGACATTGTTGCAGAGTTTCATTGTCAGTGCCCACATGTGGCCACCTACCACCTCCTGTGAGTCCCTCTGAGAGACCAGATGCACTCTCCTTGCCTCCAGTGGTACCTGGACTTTAATGTGCATGTCTGTACAAAGGCACACATATATTAAAAATAAAATCCAACTAGGGATATTATTTTATGTAAGAGCATTGAATGCTCTTCAGAGGATCCAGTTTGCTTCTATCAGAAGACCTGAGTCAGGTTGCTCACAACTGCCTATAACTAACTCCCGACTCAGGATACCCTATGTCTACACTCTTCTGGTGTCCTTGGTGTATGTGTACACACACACACACACACACACACACACACACACACACACACACACACACATCTTTTTTTTTTTTAAAAAAAAAGAAAAAAAAAAAGAATTTGTTTCGTTAGGATGTGGCGTAATTTCAAACATTCCCTCATTCTTGGTATGTCCCCATGAGAATACCTGCAGATGGGAGTTTTATGTGGCCTGTTTGTGACCAGAGCTATCATACAAGTCATTGGTAAAAAATACTTACTTCATTTTCAAATACTTGGGGTTTTTTTTGTTTTTTTTTTTTTTCTTCAGGATTTTTTGCTTTTCCTCATTTTGACACTGTTTCTTTCTCTGTCTTTACACCAGCATATTTTTATCTCTCAATGTATCCAGAAACATAGTTATCATTTAGTAGTTTTGAAGTTGGAAGGATGTCTGTCTAAACTGTAAAGTAATTGGTAGTTAGGAAGAATGCTCTAGAGAGGCTAAAATTTGAGTATAATGCCAAGAGCTTCATCCCATTACCTGTTCCATGGGCTTGTGCTTAGAACCTTGTTTTTTGCATTTGTGGTTGGCAACAGTGATGTGTCTATGTTAGCATCAGTATGGAAACTGCCAAAATCCTCAGAGTGCAGTGTAAAGCCTGTAGGAAATGCCTGTAAGTAGTTGCTGCTCATACCAGTGTGTGTTCTGTTGACCGAGAGCTTTTGCTCTCTGGGAAGTTAGTCTGAAATTTAGTTTCCTTAAAGGTATTAATTATTAGTGTCTTTGACAGGATAGACTTAAGAGGTTTTCTGTTTATTGTCTGAATACATTTTAAAAGAAAGCATGACTGGTAGTAAAGCAGTAGTACTGCATTCTTTTTGCCCTCTTTTACAAAGTGGGGAAATCATTCATCTTTCTGTTTTATTAACTTGAGGTATATTTTTCTTCTTCAAGATAGAGTTTCTCTATGTAGCTCTGGCTGTCCGGAAATCACTCTGTAGACCAGAGTGCCCTCAAACACACAGAGATCCACCTGCCTCTCCCTACCTAGTGCTAGGATTAAAGGTATGTGCACCACTGCCTGGTGTAACTGGAGAACTTTTGCTAATACAAAAATTTATGTATAGGTGTTAGGGATACAGTTAGATACAGCAGTGCATGATGCTACTCCAAAATCCCCAGGGCAGTGTTCACACTGAGGACAGACACCTTTTATTTTTTTGATTTGAATTTTTATTTGGTTTTATATCGTGCCTTTTTATTTGTAGAGAATGTCTTATTTCATGCTAGGTGGACTCACCTAGCTGAATGAAACTTGTTTTCTTGACTGTAAGTATCAGTTTTAAAGGAAAGAGAAACCCAGACAAGAGCTGCTATGTCTGTTGAAGGCACTTATAGAAAGTTTCCTTTCGAATGGGCCTGTTCTGCAGCAGCCAGCCGGTTAGGACTATCTAGGTCAGAGCCTACCACATCCTAAAGCACATGCACTGTGGTTCTCTACATATGTGCCCGAAACAAAAGGAACTTCTGTTACCTCTTGTTTAAACCAGATCTTCCTTCTCCCTCCCTCCTTCCTTCCTCCCTTCCTCCCTCCCTCCCTCCCTCCCTCCCTCCCTCCCTCCCTTCCTCCCTTCCTTTCTTCCTTCCTAAGATTTGTTTATTTAATGTATATGGGTTCTTTGTCTGAGTATCTGTCTGCACACCCAAGAGGGCATCCGTTCCTTTATGTTGGCAGCTGCCATGTGGGTGCTGGGAATTGAACTCAGAACTCCTGGTAGAACACCCAGTGCTCCTAACTGCTGAGTCATCTCTCTAGCCTGTAGGTTATTAGCGTTTGAAACAAGTCTTGTGCTAGAAACACAAGTCTCTTGCTAGAAATAGGAAGTCAGAGCTGAAAAAAATCATTCTCAGTTGTAAAATAAATCATCTTATAGTTATATAATATACACTTCAAAATCACCTGATATATCAAATTTTATTTTAGTAAATATCCAGTTGCATGGGAATTAACTAGATCAAAAATTGGTAAGGTCATATACAAGTGAGGGAATTAATAGCATTAAATAGTAGATGTAGTTCTTGATAGACTCTGAAAAATGATAGACAAATAGACAATAGCCAGACTGATAGCCAAATAGATGGTGGCTATGATGACGTCCAGTGGATGACAGCATGAGCACTGAGGGTGAAAGGGGTGTGGGCTGCAGCTGAGAGGATGCCTGATGCCAGGGGCTGCAGGCCTAGGCAGTGCCTGCGGGGAAGGAGGTCAGCACTGCTGTTTGTCTTCAGGAAGGTTAGTGGGTGAGGCTGACAGTGTAAGAAAAGATGTGCGTTTTTTACACCAAAACAATAGGAATACGAAGACACTAAGAAATGGGGTACAAAGTCATCTGTACTCGTTAGCGAGTTCCCAGAAATTCAATCTGTAATTTCAGAAGTGACAGAAAAATCATTGGAGGTCGATTGTGTAAAGAGAAATACATTTTATTTGTCTTTATCCAATTTTAAAAAATTAGTTTACAAAGTAATAGATATTATTACTGAATTTCAGTCTTGCTTTGTTGTTGTTGATCCCTCCTCACTGCTCTTCAGCCTACCCTACCTTGATGTCTCCTTCTTCCTCCATTCCCAGTCCTTCTCTCTCCTTTATGACATGATCTTTTCTCCAGTGGGCCTCCTTTCATGACATGCTGATGCACACACATACATACATTGAGATAATTTCTTACCTTGTCTGCCTTAGTCTGCCTTATTTTCCTTAACAATTATTTTTACTACATTTATCTTTTTGTACCTGTGTGCCATGATTTCATTTTTTAAGGCTGAATAAAATGAAATTGTATACTGTATCACATTTAGTCATTTATTTCTTGATGGGCATTGAAATTGGCTCCATTTCTGAGTCTTAGTGACCAGTGTAGCAGGTAACATAGATGTGTAAAGAACCTCTGACTATTCTTAAGAGTCTTTTGTGTCTTTTTACTTTTCTTAAAACGTTTATTGAGTCGTAAGCAGTTTCTGTAGGATCTTAAGAGTTTTCGGTGGTTCTGTTTGTTTGTTCTCTGTCCTGATAGAGACAGCTCTAGTGATTTCCAGAGGGACTGTGTCAGTCACATTCCTTATCTCTTACTGTATCTTAACGCACCATCTCTAGCAATTTCAAAGCTTTATAGTCCTTATATTAAAAATATCTTTCATTCATTTTTTGGGCATATAAAAGAACGTTGGCTATAATTTTATTCTTAATACACTTGGATAATTCAGTTTCCAAGTACCATTTTTACTTATGTCTTTTTCCAATATATGCTTTAGACATCTTTGTTAAAAATTAAGTTGTTGTAATTGTATGAATTTGGGCTCTTTATTTTATCGGTTTACATGTAGGTTTTGTTACTATGATTCTGAGTTGCAATTTAAGATCAGATTTTGATACTTCCTTTTTGGCCATTTAGGGTCTTTTGTGTTTTCATACAAACGGTATGTAAGATTGTCTATTATTATTCTATAAAGAACAACATTGGAACCTGAGCAGTGGTGACACACACCTTAAATCTTAGCACTCTGGAGACTGAGGCAGGCAGCTCTCTGACTTGGAGGCAAGCCAGGTCTGCAGAGCAAGTCTCAGGATGGCCAGGACTACACTGAGAAACCCTGTCTCGAAAACAAAACAAACACCAAAATATCATTGGAGTTTTTGCAATGGGAATTATGCAAAATCTTTAGGTCACTTTCATTAACGTTGCCACTTTAATAGTGGGAGGTCTTTCTTGTTTTATTTATTTATTGTGTTGCTTTATTTTATTCTTGTTTTCTTTATTGTAGACTTGGTTCATTTTCTTGGTTAGGTTTATTCTCAGTGCCCCCATCTACTACTGTAAATGAGATCCCCCCAATATTGTTCCAAGTGAATACTGTAATTGGTCAGTTTGATTTCTTTTACTTTTGTATCTTACAACTGATGGTATGTTCTAGCAGCAGATTGCCCGTCCCTCACAAGAAGAAAAAGTAGAAGAAAAAGAAGAGGATAAAGCAGAAAAAATGGAGAAAAAGGAAGAAGAAAAGAAGGATGATGAAGAAAAAGATGAGAAGGAAGAGTCTAAGTGAGTGGAGCAGTTAGAGACATGTTACAGGTTCAGATCTGAAGCTGCATCTAGTGCGTGTGTGGTTCGAGTCCCCAGCAGTGTGGCTTGACTAACAGGTTCTTGGTGTGGTTAAGAGGTGCAGTATCAGTGAGGCAGTATCAGTGAGGCAGTATCAGTGAGGCAGTATCAGTGAGGCAGTATCAGTGAGGCAGTATCAGTGAGGCAGTATCAGTGAGGCAGTATCAGTGAGGCAGTATCAGTGAGGCAGTATCAGTGAGGCAGTATCAGTGAGGCAGTGGCACACACACGCTTTTACTTCCAGTACTTCGGGAGGCAGAGGCAGGGGCAGGGGTATCTCTGTGAGCTCTAGGGCAGCCTGCTCTATAGAGTGACTTCCAGGACAGCCAGGGTTTCAAAGAACAACTCCCTCCCCTCCACAAAAGAAGTGGGTGGGGGTTGGGGATTTAGCTCAGTGGTAGAGCGCTGGGTTCGGTCCCCAGCTCCGAAAAGAAAAAAAGAAAAAAGAAAAAAAGGAAAAAAAAATCTAAGATCTGCCTGCCTCTGCCTCTGCCTCTGCCTCTGCCTCTGCCTCTGCCTCTCATTATTCCCTTCATGCTAACACTGACATAAAGACCTACTAGGTTCTACCTCTTCCAACACTTTTAAACTGCGCCCATTAGGACCAAATCTTTAACATTAAATCAATTGCAGGACATTTAAGAGCCAAAGTTTACCAAATACATAGTCTGTGTGCCTTTTTTTTTACTTAGTCCAATAGAAGAATGCATCTTTGAAATTCATAAAAGTCATTGTGTATTTCAGTAGTTTGTGCCTTTAAAAATATTTATTGAGCTATTTATAGACTCTTCAGAAATACTTAATTTTGCCTGTTCTTTGTTTTGTTTTGTTTTTGTCATTTAATATCTCATAAGTCACTTGTATGATTTTATAATAAGTCAGGGACTAGAGAGATTCCCCAGCAGTTAAGAACACTGGCTGCTCTCTGAGAGGATTCAGATTTGAATCCCAGCACTCATATGGTAGTTCACAACATTCTATGATTTCAGTCCCAGGGGATCTGATGCCTTCTTTTGGTCTTTGCCAGTACTAGGCATGCACATGGTGCAAAGACATAATTCATGCAGGTGAAATACTCATTCATATAAGTAAGTAAGTAAGTAAGTAAGTAAATAAATAAATAAATAAATAAATAAGAACTAAGAGTTAGACATTCATGCATTTCTACCTTGAGAAGATACTCATAACAAAACAAAAATAAGGTGTTTTTAAGTTTAGGGTAAACATTTTTATACCATATAGTCACGGTTCTTCTTATAAAGTTCTTCTTATAAATGTTATCTTTTTAAAAGGTATTTTTTTTTTGTTTTACTTTTTTTGTTGCAAGTTTTAAAACCACCTGAAGGTGACTTAATTTTTTTCATTAAAAAGTTTAAGTTACCTGGGTTCGGTCCCCAGCTCCGGAAAAAAAAGAAAAAAGAAAAGTTTAAGTTACATAGCATGCATTCATAGGTAATAGTATATGGTTTAGGTTATGGTTTGGAGAGGATGACAAAATGCATAGGATATGTCCTATTCTTGGGTACTTTGTAAGTAAGAAGGAGAACACTAGGCAAGATGCAGACAGAATTTAGAACATAATCCTGAAATGCAGACATAGCAGAACAGTGAGACTTGTTTGAAGACACAGACCTGGGTGAATAGGAAGAGGCACTCACAGCTAAGAGAACCAATTTGAAGAGCTGTGCACTGAGAACAAGACTGGGATTTCATTAGACTGAAGGAGAGGAGTAGAAGGCAGATGGCCTTTGAATTCATTTGGTAGGGCTTTAGTAAAGGTGGACACGTTTGACTTTATTCAGGAGATGGTGAGCATGGGAATAGGTAGGGATGGGATGGATAGTTGTTCATTTATTTATTTGTTTTTTTTTTTCTTTGAGAGTCTATACATAGGCATGACTGTTCTGGAACTCACTGTCTAGACCAGGCTGTTCTTCAATTTAGAGAAACCCACTTGTGTCAGCCCCCTAAACTCTGGGGTTAAAGGCATTTCCTATCAATCCCAACTGTGTATTTATTTTAAGACAGGCATTAGGTTTTAGCAAAGGCTGGCTTTGAATCATCTTGAATCGAGCCTCCCCAAGTACTAGATTAAAAGAGTGTCCAGCATGCTCAGGTTTGCAGTGGCTCATGGCTACAGCTGAGTAAACTCTGTGTGTTTCTAATTTATACTATGATATAGAGTCATTCTTGAAGCATATGTTTATTATGAGAGAATATCTATGCCTTGATAAACCTCAACAGGCTTTTATCTGAAGTAGTTAAATTGTGAAAATAAATGGCATCTTCCACTAATAACTGACTCTTGAAAATGTGTACTTTAAAAAATACATTGACTCATTCCTTATAAATTTCATAAATACACACAGTATATTTGATCACATTTACCTCCTGTGTCCTTTCAGATACAAAGTCCCTTAACTATTGTATTTTTCAATATAATAAGTATCATCAATAGTACAAAGAATATTCTTCAGATACTCAAAATATTTTTATAATAATACTATTAACAATATTCATCAGGAATTAAATTTTCTTAAGTACTGGAGACTATAATTAAGCTCTTTGTAGACTGAGAGAAGTTTTGACATAATATAATAATAAATGTGTATGATGTTCCAGGTACTGTATTAATTTCTTCAATTAATATCTTTTTTTTTTTTTTTTTTTTTTTTTTTTTTTTTGAGCTGGGGACTGAACCCAGGGCCTTGAGCTTGCTAGGCAAGCGCCCTACCACTGAGCTAAATCCCCAACCCTTCAATTAATATCTTTAATCCTTGTAACTACTCTGTGAAATATATTCTCACTGTCTCAGTTAGGGTTTTACTGCTGTGAACAGACATGATGATCATGGCAACTCTTATAAGGACAACATTTAATTGGGTCTGGCTTCAGAGGTTCAGTCCATTATCATCAAGGTGAGAACATGGCAGTGTTGAAGCAGGCATGGTATAGGAGGAGCTGAGAGTTCTACATCTTCATCTGATGGCTGCTAGAAGACTGGCTTCCAGGCAGCTAGGATGAGGGTTTTAAAGCCCAAGTCCACAGTGGCACACCTACTCCAACAGGGCCACACCTTCAAATAGTGCCACTTCCTATTCTAGACACACCCAAACCACCACAATCACTAATCTTATTTTATAGATCAGAAAACCGAGGTTCACAGAGTTTCTCCCATGTTATGTCATGGTAAATCATAGGAACTAGAGGATCTCAGGGAGCCTGATCCAGGAGCTGTTCTGCCAACCAGAAAACCACACTGCGTTGTTTGTGCACAGTCATATCTAGACTTAGTTCAGAACCTAGGCTCTGATTTAGTAGAATTGTATTGTAGATTATTACTACACAATAAGTATCAGTCATGAATATTACCTGCTTTAATTTCATTTCATAGAGTAAACTAACAGAATTTAAGCAAAAGCAAAAATTTCAAGCCTTTTGCTTTTGCTATATATAAAGTCTAATATTCCATTTCAGGTGTGGGTAAAGTTTAAGTCTATTAGTATATGATACAAGTCTTCTGGCGTGTCTTGAACCAGTCAAAGCTATTGAAAAAAATCTCATATGATAAAATTCTCACATGATAAAGTTTTTCACAAGATAGAGTTTAAAAAGTAAAAGATTGGATAAATTTATGCAATTTCTATTTTAAAAATGCTCTTTACTGAATCCATACTTTTAAATCACAAAAGCTTCAATTTGTTTGTTTCTAGAGAAACAACCAAGGAAAAGGATAGAACAGAAGCCACAGCAGAAGAAACTGAGGAGAGAGAGCAGGTCACTCCAAGGGGGCGAAAGACTGCTAACAGCCAAGGGCGTCGGAAGGGCCGGATCACCAGGTCCATGACAAGTGAAGCTGCAGCTGCCAGTGCTGCTGCTGCAGCCACTGAGGAGCCCCCTCCACCGCTGCCACCACCCCCAGAGCCCGGTTAGCAGAAGTGATTGCTTTGTGCAGGGCGTTATCTTACCAGTTCTGTTTGAGAGAGAAAGTAAGGCAGGGGGTGCCAATACTGATAACTAAGAAGTGATCTTAAAGTCTGCTTTTTAATTTATTAAGCTTGAATGTAAAATTTGTTTAGAAAATAAGTTACAGTGTAGCATTTCTTCCATTAGTATACCATTTTGTTCTCAAACTTTTTATTTGGCATATAGCATAAAATATTTTCTGTTTTTTCATGATAAAATATTAATTCACTCATGTATGTGCAAGTATCTGGTGATTGTAGGTACACACAGGCCACTGGTCATATGTAGAGGTCCAAGGACAGTTTTCATCCCTGAATTCTGACTGACAGACTTACAGCAGAAGTGCCCTTACCTGCTGAGCCATCTTGCTGGTCCAGTTGTACAATATAAAAACAAGTTAATGAACTGTTCTATGTATTTCTCCCCTCTTTAGGAATATTTCTTGAGATTTGAGATTTAATTATTTGTATTTTGTATGTGTGCTTTGTCTGCATATATATCTGTGCACTATATGCATTCCTGTTGCCCTCAGATGCCAGCAGAGGGTACTGTATCCTATGGAACTGGAGTAAGAGACAGTTGGTAGCTGGCATGTAGGTGCTGGGAATTGAATATTGTTCTCTTACCTTCTGATCCATTCCTCCAGCCCTGTTTTATAATTTTTTAAGTATTCATAATTTCCATTTTAGTTGTTAAATGCCTATTCTGTGTTGACATTTTGCTTCTGAAGCATGACTTACATAAACATTTTCTACTGTTTAGTGGTTAAATTGTCGGTTTCCTCCTTTTTAAACCAGCATGGACTGCAGTATAATCAAACATGTCTTCCTATACTAAACACTTTGTGTTTATTAATTGTGTCTGCTTCTGCTACAAAGCAGGGAGCTTGTAGACAGTTTAATAAGTAGATGCTTGATTAGGTTACACATTCTGGTGGCAAGAAAAGAAGAGTCACTGTGTTCCTTTGTCCTTATAGGGCTAAACATGTGGCTAAGGGTGTCTGTCGGAGAATATTGAGAAAGATCTTGGTACTAAGAAGTGTGGAAATTTTCCATCTAATTGGCTCTTAAGAGTCTGATACTATCTAATTTTATACAAGACAAATGAGATACCAGTTACATGATTTTTTTGAATGACAGGTTCAATTTGGATTTCCTTTGCCTGAGTTTTCGTTTTATTTTAGTTTCTACAGAACCAGTTGAGACTTCAAGATGGACGGAAGAAGAAATGGAAGTTGCTAAAAAAGGTAATATACAGCAATGTATAATATACAACAGTGTATAATATACAGCAATGTATAATATACAGCAATGTATAATATACAACAATGTATACTATACAACAATGTATACTATACAACAGTATATACTATACAACAGTGTATACTATACAACAGTGTATACTATACAACAGTGTATACTATACAACAGTGTATAATATACAGCAATGTATAATATACAGCAGTGTATAATATACAACAGTGTATACTATACAACAGTGTATACTATACAACAGTGTATACTATACAACAGTGTATACTATACAACAGTGTATACTATACAACAGTGTATAATATACAACAGTGTATACTATATAACAGTGTATAATATACAACAGTGTATAATATACAGCAGTGTATAATATACAACAGTGTATACTATACAACAGTGTATAATATACAACAGTGTATACTATACAACAATGTATACTATACAACAGTGTATAATACACAACAGTGTATAATATACAACAGTGTATAATACACAACAGTGTATAATATACAGCCATGTATAATACACAACAATTTATAATATACAGCAGTGTATAAAGATTGAGTTTATTTTTTTGTTTTATTTATTTTTAAGATTGGTAATAGTGAAATAAAACAAATTTTTTTACATTGAAAAGAATAGGCCAGGGGCTAAAGAGATATTTCAGGGTTAAGAGTACTATTCTTCTAAAGGATCTGGTTTCAGTTCCCACTAGTCACATGATGGCTCACAACCATGTGCAGCTCCAGTATCCGGCGATCCAATTTTCTCTTCTGGCTTCCATGGGCACCAGAAGTGCACATGGTATATATACATATAAGCCAGCAAACACACACACACACACACACACACACACACACACACACACACACACACACACACCACACTTGTGCACACCTTTGTGCAAGTGAAGCATAAACACATACATAGCCACATGTACAAAGACTAGGCCAGCCTTGGCTACTTAAGTTCAAGGTCACCCTTGACTGTGTGACAAGACCCCGTTTATACCCCGAAAAGGTTTTCTAAAAAGGTAAATAGAATTTTGAAATTTAAGTAAGTAGTATCCAGTAAATAATTAATTTGGAGATGCCCATGTTTGAAGCATTTTTAATTCTCTCTGGAGTTTTATTTTGATTTCATTGGAGAGCAGAGTACTATTTTGGTATTTCTACAATAGTTGGGATTATATGCATTAGAATTTGGGGGGTAAATTATGAATATATATATATATATATTCCTATTATTTGCAAGTTGTATAAATAGAATGGAGACTATTTCCTTGCCTTCTATTTGGTAAAATCTTTCTTTTAATGATTGGCTTGTTTAGTTAGTGTGTGTGTATGACACATGCAATGGACCATAAGTGAACGTCAAGGGAATCCTGTTCTCTCCTTCCATTTTGCTTTTGAGGCAGGATCTCTTCGTTGTGTTTTTGTTGCATTCCATTGATAAGCTTCCAATCAATTCTGTTTTCCCCATCACTCACATAGGGATGCTACCTTCTGGGGTATATGTCATTGATTCTGGCTTTATATGTGGGGTTTGGGGTTAAATTTCAGGTCATTTGGATCATTCAGTAATCACTTTACCCACTGAGCCTTCTGCCTAGATTTAGTTAAGTTTTGTAATTATATACTACCAAGAAAATGAGTCAGAGATGAGATTGTAATATTTGTGGCCAAGCAGATACTATTTTGAGTCCTGTATCTGCTATTTTAGTAGTTGGGTGGACTTCATTGTACCACAGCATTTTGTAGACTTTATTTTTCCATCAGTGTTTACTACTGCAGTATAATTTGAAAGTGAACTAAAATTTTTTACAGGGTAAATAGTAATTTACAGAAAGCTAATTAACACTATCTTATAATCCTTAAAAGAACTTATTTTATGTAGCCTTTGCTGTTTATCAGGTAATGACGAATGCTATGGCTTTTTTTTTTTTTTTGGTTCTTTTTTTTTGGAGCTGGGGACCGAACCCAGGGCCTTGTACTTCCTAGGCAAGCGCTCTACCACTGAGCTAAATCCCCAACCCCGCTATGGCTTTTTTTAAAAAATTTTTCTAGCCAAAGTTTCTTTAAATAATAGCCCTGGCTGTCCTGGGACTGGCCTTGAACTCACAGAGATCCACCTGCCTCTGCCTCCCACGCCTGTGATTAAAGGTGTGCTCTGAATGTTACATTTTAAAATCATACATAAGCAAAATTTTGTGAAAACTAAGTAGTTTCAAGTGTCTATCTTAAAATATTTTTGTTTAATATTTTGTAAAACAAACATATGTTTGTTCATTTACCATAAGTGGCAGATGTTAAACGTGTATAATTATTAGAAAGATTTGTACTTCTCTCATGCCATCATCAGAGTATGGCCTCCAGAGATTGAACTCAGATCGTCAGGCCTGCAGGATGAGCAGTTTCACATACCCTTACATGATTGTTCAGATTTAAGTATAACTCCTTTGATTGTGCTGCAAGTACTTCCTGATAAGTTATCCTTCCAGCCCCTAATTTTCTTTCTTTCTTTTTTAAGTATGTTTGATTTTTATTTTTGATACAACAAATCATGTAGCCTCAAACTTGGCCTTGAACTTCCGGTCCTCCTGCTTCAGCCTTCAAAATATTGGAATTACAGGTGTATGCCACTGTACCTGGCTGATACTCCAATGTTTATTATACAGGGAACTCTTCATAGTAATCTTCATAGCCGGTGTTCATCTCTATTCATTATGTATTGAATTTTATATAGCTCTACATATATCTATATGTGAAATTCCATATTCCATATTTTTTGAACACATATATTTACTTGCATGTATTTAGTATGTATGATTAGAGAAATACTAAATTGGGATTTATTTGGAGGTTGGGCCTAGGGCCTCATGTATGCTAGGTAATTACTTTACCCTTAAGCACTTTCCCTAACCCTTTTAACATTTTATTTTTAACTTTTAATTTTTTAAATGTATTTTTAAAAGTTTTATATACATTGAATGATTTATATTTGTTTATTATTAAAATACTATCTCCAAGGATCTAGAAATACCAATTTCTCCACTTTGCAAGCCTCTGACCCATTTCTGTAGGTTCAGCTTCATTCTTATCCCTGTGGGGGAATCTGTGTGAGGGACAAAGTTTACCAAGTATGTTAAATTTGGGGGAATATATAAAAGTACAAGTGAGTTCTGTGCCAGTAACTATGTCAATAAACATTGAAGTATGTTAACAAACATCTGAAAGTATACTATTATTGTATTATTGGTTAAGTTGCTTTAATATTTCTCTTGCTTGAATAAGTGTCTTGATCACTTAGTATTTGATCTGTTTTTAAAATGCAGGCCTGGTAGAACATGGTCGTAACTGGGCAGCCATTGCCAAAATGGTGGGAACAAAAAGTGAAGCCCAGTGTAAAAACTTCTATTTTAACTATAAAAGACGGCACAATCTTGACAACCTTTTGCAGCAACATAAACAGAAAGTGAGTAGAGCAGTAGTGGTAAGTGTTTTGTTTATCCTTTTTTACTTAAAAATGTCTTAAGTAGAACACTTAGAACCCACATAGTAGAAAGAAAGAACTGACCTTAGTCTTTCATATTTATGATGAATATGGACATGTGTATATAAACCTTTTTTCTAACAATAAATTAAAATACAGGTTTTTTGTTTGTTTTTCGCGACAGGGTTTTTCTGTGTAATCCTGGCTATCCTGGTACTCAATCTGTAGAATAGAGATCTGCTTGCCTCTTCGTCCCAAGTGCTGGGATTAAAGATGTGTACCACCACCATCTGGCTAACCTGTAGTTTTTAAACCTTCTCAGTATAGACATTTTAGTTATAAAGACTTCAGTTGTGTACTTATTAATCTTTTTCAAAAAGATCTCAAGATGATATTACATAACTCTAATACTTGTCAGTTCTCAGTATAGCATGTAATTTGCAAAATAGAACATTTTTTTAACCAATAAAATCTTTGCCTTTATTAATCATTAAAAAAATGGAATAGTAATACCAAGAACAACTTGCTTCCTGTGCAATTGTTTACTCTGTAGTGTTCATTGTACCATTAATAATATCAAACATTGAAAATTACTTAAGCTTGCTCTAATGGCACATACTTTAATCCCAGCACTCTGAAGGCAGAAGTAGATGGGTCTTTGAGTTTGAGGCCAGGCTGGTCTACAAAGCAAGTTCCAGGATGCCAAAGATGCTGAGAAATCCTGTCTCAAGAGGGGCGGGGAGAGGGAGAGAAGCAAGCAAGCAAATTACTTAAATACTTTAAAGCAGAATTTTAATTGCATATGGATGAAAATGATAAAAATCGTTTTAAAGGCTATAGCAGGGATACATTCAGTGTATAACTAACTTGGGTTTTGAAAAGTAGAATGTATAAGCATATGAACCCATGCAAGGTGTGCCCAGAAAGATGCAAATATATGTCTATTTATCTAAAAGATTTAAAATGAAGTGTACCAGTCAGTATATTTAGGATGTCTAGCTATTTTGGAATTAGAAAGTCATTTTCAAATATAATTTTTCAAATATAATGTCTTCTACATGTCATATTTGTTATCTTTATTAGAATGTGATCATATGCCCTTTTTTATTGGATAAAGTATTAACTGACTGTGGTCTCAAAATTAGTTTCCAAAATGGTTCATATAAAATGTTTTGGAGAGTATAGGGGTTGAAACTAGGTCTCATCTAACAAAGGCTGGCCTTGAACTTGAACACTCTTCTGTGTCTCCAGCTTCCTAAGTGCTGATGCAGATGTCAGTGTGATTTAGTGCTAACTTTTGGTAGAGTTTGTGGAAGTCCTCCATTGCACAAAAGGCCAGTTTGTGATTACCTGTACTCAAGCATAGATTCCGTTGTACCCACACACTTTTTGATCACTGTGTAATACTATATTGTTTCAGGAATGAAATGTTTTGCTTTGTTTCTCCTTTGGTTATTTAACTCACAATAATTGAATTACTATTTTGTACTTTTAGGCTTCACGAAAACCCCGTGAGGAACGAGATGTGTCTCAGTGTGAAAGTGTTGCTTCCACTGTGTCTGCCCAGGAGGATGAAGATATTGAAGCCTCGAATGAGGAGGAGAATCCAGAAGATAGTGAAGGTATTTCAGAATCCTAAATTGTGTGTGATTTTTGTTACCTCAGATATGAAATTTTAGTTTAGTTGATTATGTAGGAATTGCTTCACTGAGGAAATAGTTATTAGTGCTTTCATGGCCTAGGTTTAAAAACAATATATTTATTCATTTGATCAGCAAGTACTTGTTTCTGTGCACTCAAGACTGTACAGGTGGCACAACTAGAAGATCCCAACAAGGACTTTCCTGCTTAAGATGCTACCTTGTGTGTCTCTGTGTGTGTCATGGCCAAATTTACTTTGTTGTTATTGTAAGTTTATATATATTTTCATTTTACTGCCTCGAGGTTGATTTATTTCATATTTTAAGGTTTATACATCACATCATACTTATCATGTTAGATGTCTGGGTGGTATTAGTTCCCTGAAGTGAAAAAATACCCAACTAAGAAACTAAAGGACAATGCCTTAAACAGCTTCCTGAAATGTCGAAATCGGATGTATGCCAGTTATAGAAAGATGAAGACAATAATTTATTTCAGTTTATATTAGTATTTACTATTCTGAGTAAATTTTCTTTGTAAACTGAATGCTTCTGCTCCTAGAATATTATTGCTAAATGCACACTTTATTTACTAGAGTTTAAACCATGTATAAGTAATTTTGTATTTTCCTTGTCTGCACTTATATTTCAGACAGGCTTAGGAAGCTCTACGTGGGACAGTTTTAGGCATACTGATTGTGTATATTTTTTCTAAATGTCATTATTTTTTAACCTTAAATTTGTAAATTTCAAATGGGTTGTAGTTTTTTAAAGTAAGTCAACTATATCTCCATGAGTTCTTGTGTAAAAATATTGGGGCAATTAGTACAAGTATAAAGAGACAACTGAAACAAATTTACCGTTAGAGGAGGACTGAGAATGGTTTGGGGAAGCTTGATCTGTTCATAATACTTCTAAGGCCCACAAACAAGCATCACTTGCTCTCTAATGAGAACTCCTACTTCACAGCTGTATGTCTGTAAAGGGCTCTTCCTTGTGGTTATAAATGTAAGTAAAACCTTTAATAATTTTAGTGTATGCAGTTTCCATAGTTTAAAAATAGTAAATGTTAAATTTAATAGCTTGAGTGTTAGAAACCATATCAACATAGCTGTTATTAAACTATAGTTTTGTAATCATTCCATTTTATTATTAATTCCTTTTTGTGCCTATTTTAAATTAAACTTTATTATAGCTTTGAATATATGGAAATGTTTAGGAAAATACCAGTCTGTACTAGAGTAAGTACTACCTGAGGTTTCGAGTATCCATTGGGGATTTTGAACAATACTCCCTGTGATTAAGGGGACCAGTGTATTAATCTCTTTGGGCTACTTTAGTAGATTAGTATATATTGATTGGGTAAACTACAGGAATATGTGGGTTAGAAATTCAAATTCAAGGTGCTTAACAGAGCTCCCTAGTGAGGAGATCTCTTCCTGGCTTATAGGCTGCCGGCTACTGCCTCATTCTGTCTTCACCTCGCCTTTATGTGTACTCTTCTGGTATCACAGTCTCTGAACAACAACCCATTCTCAAGACCTCATTTAACTTCAGCTGCCTTTGTGAAGCAGTGCAGTTACACTGGAAGTTAGGAGTTCAACATTGGACTTTTGAGGAGGGAACACAGGTCAGTCCACAGTAAAGCCCAAGCCTAGTTTCATATACTTTTATCCATTGGCAAGGCAGAAGATCTGCACCCTGCAAAGTCCCAAAATCAAAATGAGACACATATACGCATGCGTGCATGCGCGCACGCGTACACACACACACACACACACACACACACACACACACACACACACCCTTTCCCACCCTACCCTCCCATTTTTAGTATGTTAGTTTGTTTTTAATTGCAAGTTTGGAACTAAGGTATGCTGTGTAAGTTTGGTCTGGTGTTCATGCAGTTGGTATTCTTGCCATCTATAGAAGTCTCTTTGTGGCATCCTGTACCACCTGTAGAAGTCTCCTCATGATAGACATGTGCTTGTTTAACGATTTCTAGGCTCTCTTCTTACTTCCTTTGTTCAGTATCTTAGAGTATTTTTTTAGCCTCTTTTTCCAAAGTATCCTAGAGAATAAAGTTACAGGAGCTTACATGACCTATGACCTCATGCTTCTTGCTAACCCTAAAAAGGCACCATTGATACACTTCCTATTATGTGGCAAGGCTCTTTTCAGTGGAAGAATAAAGGTGGCTGATTTTTAAATAGGAGAATTCCTGTCTATCTTTTCTAAAATGTCCAGCTCTGGATATTTTTGTAGGGTGAGAAGAGTTAAATCTGGAAGACATAAATTTTACTATTTCTGGATTTTTCCCTTAGATCCTGTTGTCAGTCATTAAGGGCTTGCCTGTCTATTTCCTTATTCTTCAAAAAGCAAGTTTGTAAGCTGCTGTGTTCTGAACTACTGGCTAGTTTCCTGTGGTTCGGAAGAACATAACTGAGGCAGAGCATGTATTGGGCTCTGTTAATGTTTTAGGGTGAGTGAGTTGTTAACTTTCAGAAACAAAGATTAAGTCAAGGTTTTGGGTAGCTTTTTATCATTTTTTAAAATCTGATTTTGGTGATTGCTGCCATTTAGTAAGCTTTTCCTGAATTCTCGGCCCCTGCATCTACTTTGTAGAAGCCACTTGAGTTGACATAGAGAACAAATAATGTGGCCCCAGCAGCAGGCGGCTCTTTCTCATCATACCTGTGTCAGCTCGTTGATTCCAGTTCTCTGATGTCCCATACAGTCTGTCAACAATTATGCCTGCTTTGTTTTCTGTATACTGTGAATATACTGTCCCAACTCTTTGTTTCCAATTTTGGTCTCTCCTCTGTGTTTGGGTTCCTTGGTTCTTTTTGTTGCATTCTGGTTTTTTGTTTGTTTTCTATCCAGCATCCTTGTGACGTAAATCCACCATGTTTATTCTGTATTCTAAATCCTGAAACACTTTTCTTTTTCTTCAAGAATAAAAGTCCAAGGCTGTCTTGGTGACTATATGAGGTAACCCCTGAGCTGTTGTTGATTTTATTTCCATTTGTTCACTGCTCCAACCACACTGGTGATTCTTCTGTTGTTTCTGAATAAAATAATCCCATTCTGAGCCTTGACACTTTCTGACAGCTATACCTGAATTCTCCCATCTCTGCCCAGAGCTCTCTTTCTTCCTTTAGGCCTCCTTTTGGGACATCTCTTTATCATTTGTAGTCCTTCTTTCACTGCTTATTTATTTTAATGGTCACTGTATTATCACATAACATTGAAATATGTATTATTCTGTAGGCTCCATGAGAATGTGCAGTTGTGTAATTTATGGGGGTTTAGTGATGGCTCAGTGGTTAAGAACACTTTCTGCTTTTAGAGAAAAACCATATTTGTTCCCAGCACCCATGTTGTGGCTTACAATCATTTCAGTAACTCTGGTTCCAAGGGATCTGATGCACGTTTTTGGCTCCTCAGGCATGTGGTCTGTATGCATAAACACAGGCAAAACACACATACATATAAAAAAGAAAGCAAAAATTAAGAATATAATTTAATTTTCAGTGCTATGAATAACCCATTACCTTTAAAAGCTCTGTACACATATTTATTTGGGTAACGGAAAACTGAATTTCCAGTTTTAAATTTATTCTGTTGATAATATTTATTCACAGATGGTCATATAATATTTATTTTTTCATTCCAACAGTATAATGTTATCCTAGTTAAGGTTTCTATTGCTGTGATAAACACAATGACCAAAAATCAACGTGAGAAGAAAAGTGCTTATTTCGTCTTATAACTCTCAGGTCACACTGCATCACTGTGGGAAGGCAGGAACTGAAGCAGAAGCCATGGAACAGTACTGCTTACTGACTTGTCCAGGTTAACTGTTGCTAGTGTCTGCTGCTCCCTAAGACCACATGCCCAGGGATGGCCCTATAGTGAGTTGGGCCTTCCCACATCAGTTACCAGTCAGGCGAATGCCTCCCAGGTGTGCATACGGGGCCAGTCTTATGGTGGCAGTTTCTCAATTGTTGTTCCCTTGTCTCAGATGACTCTAGTTTGTGTCAAGTTAACAAAAACTTCTACATGGGCAAACTTCATAGTGTCAAAGCGAACCTGTTTTTCTAAAGATATTTCTGTGTGTTTTAGACATGTATATTATCTTGTCTTATTAACTTTCTAACGTTAAAAAATCTTCCACCTGAATGTTGTCATTCATGGAATAGTTTTGTTTAGGTTTTTTTTTTTTCACCATCTTTCTCTGTCTTTAAAATAAACTATTTTTTAAATAAGAAACCATTTTAGAAAGAATTTTTACTTTCAATTTCAGAAGGTCAAGATGATTTGATCTTTAACTTTTACACCTTTAGAGCAATTAGCTTTGCCAGTAGCTGCTCTTTTCTTCCCTGATGTCACCACAGGAGTCAAGTTCATCCTAATAGGTGCTTTCAAGCCCGGTTTCTGTCACCACCTGAGACCTGTTCATTATCAGATTTTTATGCTGTATCATTATCTTTAAGGTGCTGAAAATAGTTCTGATACAGAAAGTGCTCCCTCTCCTTCACCAGTTGAAGCTGCCAAGTCCAGTGAAGACAGCAGTGAAAATGCTGCTTCTCGAGGAAACACCGAACCTGTGGCTGAGCTTGAGGCCACCACTGACCCTGCACCCTGTGCATCTCCCTCTTCAGCAGTTCCAACCACAAAACCAGCAGAAAGTGAAAGCGTGGAGGCCCAGGTGACTGACAGCGCCAGTGTGGAGACCGCAGAGCCGATGGATGTAGACCATGAGGAGTGCGGTGCCGAAGGCAGTTCTGTTCTTGATCCACCAGCCCCTACCAAAGCTGACTCCGTGGACCCAGAAATACAGGTACCAGAAAACACTGCATCTAAAGGTGAAGGGGATGCCAAGGACAGAGACTTGGAGAGCGCCAGTGAGAAGACAGAGGCTAGAGATGAAGACTTGGTAGTGGCTGAGCAGATGCAGAGGCCTGAACCACAGTCAGACAACGACTCCAGTGCCACATGCAGTGCAGACGAGGATGTCGATGGAGAGCCAGAGAGGCAGAGGTGAGACTCGACCGTTTCCTCTCCACTGCTTTTCGGCTGATTGGCAGAACAGTTTTGTCCTTAGAGATGGCTCCTATAAGAGATCAGCAAGCTCCTAGCAGTCCATGGTTAATATAATATAATATAATATAATATAATATAATATAATATAAAATAAGCAATTGTGTAGTTTTGGGTTTTGTTGTTTTTAAGTGACACAAATAATAAATATTATGATATAAAATATCAGATAAAATGCAGATTAATTACTTAGATTTTATTTGTGAGTAAGGAAGCATGTGTGCCATGGTCAGAAAGCCCTTAGGGTAGCTGGCCTTTTCTTTTCACCATGTGCTCTAAGCATTGGACCCTGTTCATTAAGACTAGTGAAAAGTGCTTTTTCCTGCGTAGTCATCTTACCATCCCACACCCACAGATGAGTATTAGACATCTGTTAAATGGAGACAGTCATTAAAGGGACATTTTTATTTACTTAGTTTTAAGTATTTATTTATTATATGTGAGTACACTGTAACTGTCTTCAGACACACCAGAAGAGGGCATCTGATCCCATTACAGATGGTTGTGAGTCACCATGTGGTTGCTGGGAATTGAACTCAGGACCTCTGGAAGAGCAGTCAGTGCTCTAAACCGCTGAGCCATCTCTCCAGCCCTAAAGGCAAATTTATAGTAAAAATGCATAATAGCTGTCAGGGCTTTTATAATGACATTGTACAGAAATAGATAATACTTTGATAATTTTAATATTGGGGTGTTCCATTTTCTTTGAAAGAAATTTATTCACTTATAATCAGAGATGTTGGATTGTTGCAGATTCTAAAAGTAAAATAAGACTAAAATATAGTTATAAAATCGAGTATTCTCCCCCTCAAAGCCTGTTTACTTTTAATAATATTTAGATGAATGAGCTTCTCATTTGAAGTTATGCTCTCCTCAAAGCGTGGCTTTGTGCAGTGTGCCCTGACATCACTGTGCATGTTTACCTGTCATTGCTCTGCATCAGTGTTGACATCAGTACGGTAGCAACTCTGCAGAGATGCGGCTGCTAGAATTGTCATCAGGAAACCTTGAGATAAGATGGGATTTGTCTGACATCCGTCTGTCAGAGATGCAGCCGTCTATTCATGCTCTGTCTTCCGTCTTATGGTAGTCTAGAAGTTATTTTAACTGTCCAGTTTTTATACATGCGAGAGTGCGCGCACGTGTCTGTCTGTGTGTCTGTGTGTCTGTCTGTGTGTCTGTCTGTCTCTCTGTCCGTTGTACAGGTGAGAACAACTTGCGGGATTTAGTTCTCCCCTTCCCCGATCCAGGTTGTGTGTTGTCAGCAAGCACCTTTATCCTCTGAGTTGTCTTGTGCTCTAGTCCCAGCCTTCATCTAGAATAACATAGGTGGATTAAAGCAGTGTTGCCTTGTGGAAAAGGCTTTTTCATCTTTAATAAGAATTATCTATGCTTTGTGCTGTTAGGTTTGTTAACTTTATTATACAAGAAGGAAAATTAGGACGCCAGTGAGCTAAGGAAGTGAGCACCACGAGACAGACAGTAGTCGCTGCATATGGTGGCCAGCTGCTCAGCGGTAGACATGGCATCCTTGGTTTGATCCCCAACACAACCACCACCAAAAAATGAGGAGCTCCTCAGGAAAAACAAAATCATTGTAAAATTATGGTGAACTCTGAATATAATTCTAAAATCTATAAAACTTTAAGATGTTAAAAGGATATTTTTATTTCTACATCAAGAATGCAGTTTATAAATTAATTTTCTTTATAAATCCTTATTTTCTTACCAGTCTACAGATTTTAAAATGTTTCTTTTCCCAGTGTCCATTATAGCATTGAATAATACAACAAAGGCTATAAAATACAGTACCATTTTATTGTGTATATGTATAAAATATATCAAGTTCATATATATTGGACATCTTAAACTCATGTGTGGATATTGGAGACAAGTGAAAGAGCTGCTGTGGGAAATGTCTGGGAGGACTGTATGAGCAGAGGACACATTTGTAGGAGTCTGCTATGAGGAAATGCTGGCTCTATATTTTCACTTCTTTACATTTTCTGTAAGAAGCCTGACATTTGGAATTTAGGATTGAATTCTCAAGTTTTAAATGGCAGTTGCTTCCAGCCTGTGTGTGATCCCAGGAAAGCATTCTGTAATAGGGAGCTAGTCTTTTTGTTTTTAATTATCACAGTTGCACTGTGGGAACAGCAGTCATACATAACCAGTGCTCATGTGTACCCCAGAGGACAAACTTGTAAGAACTGGTTCTCTCCTTTACCATGTATGTCCTAGGATTGTCTGTCTTGATGACAAGTGGTTTTGCCCTCTGAGCCTGAGCCATCTCATTGGTCTAAGGAACGAGTTTTTAACATATGTTTGTGTGTTAGTAAATTGATACTGAATAGTTTACATGGGTTTTGTTGTTACTGTTTTTGTTGATTAGATGTAGATAATTAAAGTCAGATAAATATCAACTTGTAAGTCAATATTACATTTTTGTTAATCTGGAAAATTAGTGTTCTAGTAGTTTTCTCTTCTACTTTCTTTTTTTTTTTCTTTTAAAGATTTATTTATTATATATAAGTACACTGTAGCTATCTTCAGACACACCAGAAGAGGGCATCAGATCTCATTACACATGGTTGTGAGCTACCATGTGGTTGCTGGGATTTGAACTCATGACTTCTGGAAGAACAGTCAGTGCTCTTAACCACTGAGCCATCTCTCCAGCCTTCTCTCCTACTTTCAAATATTTATTAAGTGTGCCAGGATTTGAATGTAAGGTCATGCTCATATGAGGCAAGTATTGTACTATTGAGCTCTACCCCAGCCTTCCTCACATCTTATAAAAGCTAATGTCACACTTATACACTCTTAAAATGAAGACAAAAATAAAAATAACTTATTTTATCTTTATTTGAAACTGCCAATTATAGAGTGTTTCCCATGGATGCAAAGCCTTCACTGTTAAATCCTCCAGGATCAATACTAATCTCATCCCCCATTAAACCAAACCCATTGGATCTGCCACAGCTTCAGCATCGAGCTGCTGTTATTCCACCAATGGTAAGTGCTGTTGTTAGCAAGTAAAACGGAGCAGAGACCTCCAAGGACATATTTGTTCTGTCTTTTACATGGCTCTTAGACTTTTTAAACTATTGTGAAAAGCAGGCAATGTGAAATTAACTATTTTAGCTATAAAATTTTTCTTTTCTTTTTTTTTTTTTAAAGATTTATTTATTTATTATATGTAAGTACACTGTAGTTGTCTTCAGACACACCAGAAGAGGGCATCAGATCTTATTACAGATGGTTGTGAGCCACCATGTGGTTGCTGGGATTTGAACTCAGGACCTCGGGAAGAGCAGTCAGTGCTCTTAACCACTGAGCCATCTCTCCAGCCCAAATTTTTATTTTCATGTATTGTGTTGTCCCAGAGATTATAAGTATCTTAGAGAAGCAGAAAGAAGCCTCTTAGTTAGAAATTTAAGACTCCACATATGATTTAAAATTTCTGTTAGACCAAATTTTTGGTTTGGTGGCACAAGGAGGAAAAGCTATGTTCACATATAAAGCAAAAGACAGAAAATCATATTTGGCCATTTTCAGTAAGTTAAAATCTATAGTAGTGGTTAGAGCATAGATTCATGTTAGATCTCTGGGACTTTATGGCTGTTGCATATCAAGTATTTAATAATCATAAAGAAATAAAAACATAGTTACAAGCTGTCTTAGTTAGGGTTTTACTGCTGTGAACAGACATCATGACCAAGGCAACTCTTATAAGGACAACATTTAATTGGGCCTGGCTTAGAGGTTCAGAGGTTTAGCCCATTATCAAGGTGGGAGCATGGTAGCACCCAGACAGGCGTGGTGCAGGAGGAGCTGAGAGTTCAACATCTTCATCTGAAAGCTGCTAGGTTAAGATTGGCTTCCAGGCAGCTGGGATGAAGGTCTTAAAGCCCACACCCAAAGTGACACACCTACCACAACAGGGCCACACCTACTCCAGCCAGGCTACACCTTTTAAGAGTGCTGCTCTCTTGGCCAAGCATATACAAACCATCACACAAGCCAAGTAGGTTGCATACCTTTGTAATCCCAGTGTTCAAGGGGTTGAGACAGGAGCATTGCCGTAAGTTTAGGCTAGCCAGGGCTGCCTATCTCAAAAACAAAATAAAAACTGTAATTACAAAGCAGGACAAAGCAGTGTGCTATGAAAAAAATGCCAAGGACTGAATGAAAAGAGTAGTTTCTGTCCGGATGAGTTATTTGAGTAGGGAAGGTTGGGGAGATGAAGTAGTCAGGGATGATGGCCACATTCCTTGCTGAGATCTGCTTCTAAAAGGGAGAATAATAAAAAAGAAGCAATAAGTTGTTGAGTAGAAAGTTTCATTGAGCTATTCGATTGGACTGAAATGTAGGCAGTTTATTGTGAGTGTGAACCTTATATCTGCGTTGTCACAGAGGGCATGTAAATCTATAGAAATGCATTAATTATTGAGAAAAGTGCAAAGGCAGGTCTATCAGAAGGACTTGATTAGATAAATGATCCTTAGTTTCTGGGTTTGATTTCTTTTGTCACAGCTTTTATGATTTCTACCGTGATCAGTACTTCAGTAACCAGCTAGCATTTTTTGAAGAGTTCTTTAATTAATACATGGCCAAATACTTTTAACCTCTGTCATTTCAGAAATAAGTGTTATTTGTAACAGTTGGTAATTACTGTTATAATGGTCATTGGCACATCTCAATTCGGTTTTTTGTTTCCTTGTAGGTTTCTTGCACCCCATGTAATATACCAATTGGAACACCTGTAAGTGGCTATGCTCTTTACCAACGGCACATTAAGGCCATGCATGAGTCAGCACTCCTGGAGGAACAGCGGCAGAGGCAAGAACAGATAGACTTGGAGTGCAGAAGTTCTACAAGCCCGTGTGGCACTTCTAAGAGTCCAAACAGGGAATGGGAAGGTACGTAGATGAAACCATCACTACAAAGGGAGTCTACTTAAACCCCAAGTTAGTGTCTGTCTTTTGTGCTGTGTATATGATCTCAGTTTATTACATTGTCCCTGACAGCAGAGTCCTTAGGGTATACTGTTAAATACTGATGACTACCAAAACACAGCAGTAACATTGTTAATAGCATTCTAGGTGATGGCTTTTCTGAATCCACTGTTCTTCTGAACTTATAAAGACCATGCTTCATCCTCCATTAGTCTGACTTTTCACAGTAGACATGGATGTTCTGTTACTGAAGCAAGCCACCTGTGTCTGCGTAAATTTCTAACAGATGTGGCGGAGGCATCTTTTGTAGCATCTTTTGCCCTGACTCAGTGTTCAGCCTGTTAGCCATGTGACTGTGGGCCAAGATAATCTAGCTTTAATTTTCTCATCAACAGAGTGAAAACAGTAATACATATATATCTTGCTAGGGTTATACAATTAAAGACTGAACAGTCAATACTGTCATATAATATATGGCTCAGCTTTTATATACAGTGTAGACTACTGTAGAAGTACCATTGCTATATCATTTACTGCCTCAAATGCTGTATTTGAATTGATTCATTCTGTTACAGTTGGAGCATGATATATTTTTTCTTAATATGAGGAGGTGATTTCTAAATTTTAGTAATTTGTCTGCTATGGTTAGAATTAGCACATATTTGGTAATGTTTTTATGCTTAGAATGTATGAATCCTAAGATTGTTTATGAAAGCCATGCATGCGTGTGAAAGACGACTTAATGTAAACGTGGGATTGAAGAGTCGATGGCCCTCCTGACTCCTTACTTCATGCCACCCCAGTGATGTTTTATTAGCTACATAACATCCTGAACCACTCACAGTAGACTTACTATGAACTCGTTGTCTTAAATATGAATTGTTTTTTAATTGTTATGTATGTGCTAAGATAATGTGCATTTGGGGGATTGGAATCTACTCTCTTACTTCCACGATAGGATCTGGGGATTGAATTTAGGCCATCAGGCTTACATACCAAGCACTTTTACCTCCTGAATCATTTCAGCAGCCCTGAAATACAAATCTCATGCTAGCAAAACTGAACTAGGGGAATAATACTGAGGCATAGAAAGAATGCAGAGCAACTCTCCTAGTCATAAGTAAATGGGGGTTTTTGTTTGTCCGTTTGTTTGTTTGTTTTTCTCTCCTTTTTTCGTTGTCTTTCCCTTCCCCCTGCACCCAGTGCTGGATTTTTATAGCTTATGTCTCAAAAATCTGTCCTAAGTGAATATTTCTTGAATGGAAGTAGGTAGAGATTTTCATAACTTTTACCCCTTTTTTAAGTTGCATCTTTAATCCCTAGTTACAAAATCAATACAATGAGTACTTAGATGTTATGTGCTAAAGGAATAGACGAGTGCTGATGACACACAGCTTTAATCCCAGTAGTCAGGAGGCAGAGGCAGGCAGATTTGGTCTACAGAGTAAGTTTCCTGACAGCCAGAGTTCAATAGAGACTTTGTCTCAAACCCCATCCCCCTCCCAGCCCTCAAAAGTGATGTATCCTGTTTCCTACTTTCTTCTTTCTACTGGATATTAACTTAGACCAAGTGCTGTGCCCTGCCACATCCCACCCACAGAGATGGTTATCTTTTAAATATCACAGATAGGATGAAACCTAGTGCAGATAAATTATAAAGCAGAGGCCTGTTTACTTATTCCTTATATGTTATTTAGGATAGACTGGGATTTTTTTCCCCTTTGGGGTTTGTTTGTTTGTTTTGGTTTGGTTTTTGTTTTGTTTTTTTTCTCTGTATAGTAGCCCTGGCTGTCCTGGAATTCCCTTTGTAGAGTAGCCTGGCCCTGAACTCACAGAGCTTCTTCACCTGATTCTGTCACTTGGGTGCTGAGATTAAAAAGGTGTGCCACAACCACTGCCCAGCTAGGATAGCCTTTTTTATAGGAAAATTGAAACTTATTATAAAATGTCATTTACTTCAATGATTTGTTGAGCTCCTGCCGAGGCCTTGTATCATGTGGGTGATTCTTATTGGCTAGCATCGTTTAGAGCATTAACGTCTTTACTCAGCCTGCTTTTGAACTGTGTTTGACTGAAGCAGGTCATGTTTCTCTACAGTTAATAGCCTTTGTTCTGTGTGGTTTAGATTTCAGCAGTGCCTGCATTTTTAATTTAATTCTGTGATCTTAAAACCAATCTTTCATATTAAGTTAATATGACATTCAGTGCCTTACAGTCTGGTTTAGGATGATGTTACAAAGTGGGGTTGTTTTTATGTTTTATCTAAATGTTTTGCTTTGCCCACCCACCCAATGTCTTCCTCCAGTATTTTTATTTCTACAAGCTGTATGTCTCTCCTTGAGGTTGTTCCTAAATACTGTATAGTTCAATGTATGGGACACTCTTCTAGATAGCATTTAAATGTTTATAGTTGAATTACATCTGTATGGAAAACATGACAAATATTTTAAACACAACTTCACAGAACAGTTTATAGACTAAAAAACAGCTGGTGTGTCAGTTCATGTATTAATACCATCAGCTCATCCTGACAACTCAGATTTATAATTCTAGTACTTGAAGGTTAAGGCAAGGTGGGTTTTCTCCTTTTTTCGTTTTTCTTCTTTTAGTTTGAGGCCATTTTGAATTACATACTGAGTTTTAAGCCAGCCTGACCTACAGAGTAAGACCTTGTGCCAAAATAAATTAGCAAAACCACACCACTAACACCACTCCCAAGGAAAAATATGAGACAGATATTGGGACTGAATTAGAATCTGTTTCACTTTGCTGTTGTGCCTTTTTATACTTTTGAGTATATTTGCTGCTTTTTAAATGAGTTTAGTACAAGCAGTTACTGTAGGCATCCCCCTTTTAAATTATGCTTTAAAAGTTCTTGAAAGAATTATTTTCACTTTCAACTAACATTTCCCCAGTTGACCCCGGCTTTACTGATAGCTTCCAGTGAAGAAGTTTGGGCATACCAGGTTAAAAGTTCTAATGCAAATTTATTAACAAAATCTATCCAATCAAAATAGGTTTCTGCTTCTGTGCTACTAAAAAAATTTTGTTTTGTGTTTATTTTGTTGTTTCATTTTTGTTTTTCTACTTCTGGATACACAGTGATTGAAATTGATGTGGTTAGAATTTCTACCATCATTCTTAATGAAATTTTCTACATATTTATAAATTATTTGAAATAGTTGACCAGTTGAATTTTGATATAATATTATGTTAAGTCCTCTAGGAAAAATGAACTTGTTTGTTTGTTTGTTTCTATCCTTACATTGCCCAATCCTTTTACCTCAGCCTCCTAAATATTGGGATTATAGGTACACAGTGCCATACCTATGAGCATCATCATTTTGATGGGTATCCCACAGTCATCAGAAATCCAATACCTGTCCAATTCAGATGCTTTGGTCAGACATTCTTCAGAAGTGTTTGAAAAATTCCATTAACCTTGTTCATTGTGGTATGTAAGTGAGACAGTTATAGCATTAAATTGTGTTTTTCCAATGCGAAAACCACGCACTTTGACATTAAGTAAATGTTCCTGAGTAATAGCATGTGACTAGTTCTGGTCTAATGCACACAAGGGAACTGACCCTGGACAGAAATTCCCCTCAGTTTATATAGACTCAGGCCCTAAGTTACACTTGGAACAATTATACATTGTTCAACAGAGACAGGAGTTCCAAGATTTGGCTGTTTGGGGAAATGAGGAGTCAAACATTGTCTTAGTTTTCCTGAGCTAGAGCAGGGCTGCTTTTCCCAGACAGCTGTTACGTGGGTCATCCCGGTAGCAGATTTTCATCTTTCCTGACAAGAGGCATGGGGTGCATTAGCTCTGTCAGCCAGGATTGTGCTCTCCAAACTGCTTGGCAGAAGTAGCAACTCTCTGTTAGCTAACTTTTACCTTTGTTTTCTGAGAAAATTTATTGATAAATCCTTCATAAGTTTATTAGTTCTGTTTCCTCTTTTAAATTCATGGAAATCATGGCATCTAATGCTTGATCTCACAATCATTGTTTCTTATTTCTAAAAGTAATATACTATATAAAAGAGCTGCTGTGCCTGTGATAAGTATTTGACACTTGAAGGGGAGCTGCAAGGCAACCCCACAGTTAACGTATATACTAACAAAAATATGAGTTTAGGTATTTAAAGAAAGGAGAGTGATTTTTACTTTGCATGGTAATATTATCTAAAAAATGTAAAAGAGACTTAGGAAGTGGGTCCAGGGTAAGAATGCCTCCCTCCCAAGCTGGACCACCAATCTCTGACCTTAGTTTGATTCCCAGAACCTACCAACACTCCTATGGTAGGTAAAGATGGGAATCATCTGGAAGCCTGAAGGAGGGCTAGCCTCTAGTATGCAGCATGTCAGATAAAAAGAGAGGCCTCGTCTCAACAAGAGGGAAAGCAAGGACTCCTGAAAGCTGTTGGCTGACCTTCACATGCATTCTATAACATGTGCATGCCAGCAGTCACGTACACGCGATAAGCATAAACACAGGAATAATTTATAGTAAATAAAAATTTTAAAAAACAAATGTATAAAATTAGCTGAAAATTATTTGAATTAAAAAGGAAGGTTTTCTTAAAAAAGCTGTTTTATAGAAAACCTGTATCTTTTCTGTATATCCGAAGTATCCAGTTACACATATACATCCATATATGTGAAAGATAATTTTCCCAGCAGTAGAACATAAAGCCTAGGAATACTTTTAAAAATGAGACAGCTTATTTTTAATTCAGTATTAAAAGAATTCTCCTGTCCTTTATTTGTTTATGAGTTTAATGCAATCCAAATGAAAATTCCAATGACATTTTGAGTAGGAAGTACCCCAGATGCCTTTAAATCTAAGCTTACTTGGCAATCTGAGTGTGCTGGTGCAGATCTATAATCCCAGCACTTGTGAAGCTTATTTCTTTTTATTATATGTACGTTTGTGTTCTGTCTACATGTCTGTCTGTGTGAGGGTGTCAGATCCTCTAAAACTGAAGTTACAGACAGCTTTGAGCTGACATGTGGGTACTGGGAATTAAACCTGTGTCCTTTGGAAGAGTCGCTAGTACTGCTGAGCCATCTCTCCAGCCCTCAAAGCCTGTTTTAAAAAACCAACACAAACAAAAAGCTGAAAGGATAAATGGATAGATAAGATTAGGAAATGAAAAGGATAACGTAAGTGAGCATTTGTTCAGTCATACGTTAAAATGTCATATTTCTAAGAGATTAGAGTTATATTTGAGTTTTACTTTGTGCTTTACTGGTTTTTGAAAGCTAATCACAGTATATCAGTTATAATTTAATAAAGGGAAGATTTAGATGGCAGGATGCCATATACCCATACTATGAGAATTCAAGAGATGTAGGAGGACATCTAGTTTCAGGCTATCTGACACCACCACCACCACCAAAAAGGAAGAATAGAAATGTTTTTATCTATATATTTATTATTTAAACTTCTTTTTTTTTATGCGTTAGGGTATATATAGAGAGGGTGTAGAGACTAGAGATCAACCTTGGGTACCCACCTTAGTTTTTTTTAGAGTTTCTCAGAATTTCTTTCTAGTATTAACTGTAGTTTCTTACTCCATGCTAAGCTGACTGGCCAGAGAGAGCGCCAGGTATTACCCTGCTTCTACATCCCCACCTCCCACCACCACCCCTAGCACTGGGATACACATCAATCATTTTCAATGCCATTGAAACATGACCTTTTTAATGTGTAAATAACTTTCTTGTTAAGCAAATCTTATCATTATTATTGTAGATATATTCATAAGTTTGTTTTTTTAACTTGTGAGGGGTTTTAGATAAGCTTTACCTACATTTGTTTGAAAAGACTTCTGTTTCTTATGTTTACTTTGCTAAATATTAGGCAGTTAATATCACCAAGCTAATTAAAGAATTGTAATTTTCAGAGAACTGACCTGTAATTCAGGACAGACTTAAATTCACAGATTTACTTGATAATTCAATGTTTGTCTGCTGTAATTTTATTGCATGCCAAAACACTTGATATTCCTTATGACCTTTTGTCCTTTAAAAGTAAAACTTGTCATTGAATTTCTGAGGGAAACATCAGATTTAGATTTAGTAGAGTTTCTGAATTCTGTGGGTGGATTTGTCCACAGCAGTTTTAGACCCTGTTATTAGTATATAGATGGATCTGCCCTTGGATGGTGTGGGCTTGGTCCTTGCACACTATTTTAATTTGGGGTTCTTCCCTTATTGTGATAACTTTAACTTTCATAGGAAAATCAGTCGCCTATATGCCTTATGCTGAGGTCAAACGTGCTCTAGAACAGGAAGCGCAGATGCACAGTACCGCAGCAAGGTCAGCCTCACCGTGTAGGCTCTCTCCAAGAGAAGTCAGTAAAGCCGCTTCCCAGCCTGATATGAGTGCAGCCCGCTATAGTGTCCCTCCAGGTAAATATTGCCTTTCTGCACAGTGGCTGGCTGCCGGCCACCTACCCACAGGTGTTCCATGTGGTATTTTAATCTCATAAATGACTTGCTCTTCCAGGACATGTCTTTGCTGTCTTAGAATGACGTTCTTCTTCCTCTGCCTTTCATGGTCAGTTGTATTCAGATTCACCGTGCCACTGGGAAATCTGTGTAGACACACCTATACTGTGGTTGGCTTTTCTTATAACAGTACAGCTATTTTGTAAAAATCCTTGAGAATTTTCCCCCTCAGAAATTCAAGTGTACTGTGAAAGCCAGAATCAGTAGTTATTTCTCAAACTCTGCAGCTACACAGAGGATTTATGCCAGGTTGTCTGTCACCCAGGTCTCCTACTGTATGAAGCAGCAGCTGTGTCTTAGAAGAAGCTCTCTGATTCTCATTCCCATTCTAAGTTTCAGAGGGTGATGAAGACAGTCAGTCACTCAGAATGATTGCCTCTGCTCAACAGAATAGTTGCTGAGAAATCAGCTTTGAATGCTGTAGTCTGAAATAAATTGAATACATTTACCACACTAGCAACCATCTGAGATTTGAGTATGCTTATTGAAAGAACTTTTAAAAGTGAAAATACTCATCTTTAGCTTCATCTGACATTTATAATTTAATCTGTGATTAAAGATTCAGGAATGCTTACTGAGAAAGGTGATAGCCTGTGGCATGCTAGGAAATTGACTATTTTAAATTACTTTTTTTTTTTCCTTTAAAAAAGTCCTCCAACCTGCTCCACATCAAGTGATAACTAACCTTCCTGAAGGGGTTCGGCTTCCAACAACACGACCAACCAGGCCACCACCTCCCCTCATCCCATCGTCCAAAACCACAGTAGCATCAGAAAAACCATCCTTTATAATGGGAGGGTCCATCTCACAGGTAAACTGGCTTTTCTCTATAGCAGATTTCTATTGAATATTATTTTGGCTAGCCCTTTATTCTCACTAACTTATGGGGTACTAATAAACAATCAGGTTCCTTTCTAGGCTGTCTTCTCTCTATCCTATTTTCTGTAGCCATGTGTTTGGACATTCTCACTTTTCTAGGACTCATATGAACAGGACCATACACTGCGTTCTTTTGTGTCTGCTTTTATCTCAGTGCAGTGAGTTTACAGACTTAGTCGACTCTTTGTGTGTAATCGGTATACTTTTTATTGTTAAATATTCCTTTTGTGGGGGGAACTTTGAGGTGTTCTAAATTTAGATTCCTTTTGATTGGAGCTGCTGTGAATACTTTTGTGCTGGTATTTGGATTTTTTTTTTTAATAGTTACTTAGGAATGAAGTTGATTTTTCAGAAGTGATCCTGTAGTCATGTAACCATTGTAGCAAGCATTGTAGAAGACTGAGATTTCTCATTTCATTCTTTGTTCCAGGTACTGTTATTGTCTTTTCTTTCCCATTTTAGGTGTACTTATTATACATATTCAGTAGGTATATAGGTAATTTATCATTGTGGTTGTAGTTTCCCTGAAAATTATGTAAAAAACTCTGTGTGCTCTTTGACCATACTTGTATTTCTGATTTTATGACATGACTACTGTAGTCCGAATATCTGGAATCTGAAATGCTCTAAAAACCGTAACACTTTCTGAGCACAACACAGCATACCTCCACAAGTAGAAAATGCCACACTGCCTCACTGTGAAAAAGCACAGTAAAACCACAAGTGTACTGAAAGCATTGTGTGTGTGTATATATATATATATATATATATATATATATATATATATATTTTTTTTTTTTTTTTTTTTTTTTTTTTTTTTTTTTTTTTTTTTTTTGGTTCTATTTTTCGGAGCTGGGGACCGAACCCAGGGCCTTGCGCTTCCTAGGCAAGTGCTCTACCACCGAGCTAAATCCCCAACCCCAGCATTGTATATTTTATTTTATATATTTAATTGTATTTTTTCTTTTCTACATTGGGGTACCTGTGTGTGTGTTCATGTTTATACATGTATGGACACACACACAGGTCACAGTGCACCTGTGGAGGTCAAAGGAGAATCTAATGAGAGTCAGTTCTCTCCTACTGTGTAGGTTCTGAGGATCTAACTCAGGTCTTCAGACAACCTGACGAGCAACCAGTTGAGCCATGTTGATGACTGGTTTTGAGACAAGGCCTTTCTATACCAATATGTAGCCAAGAGCGACCTCGAGCTTCTACCTCCCAAATGTTTCCACGACAGATGTGTGTCACCGTGTCTTCATCTTGTGCTAGGGATTGAACATAGGACTGTTTGCATGTTTGGCAAATACTCTATTGACTGAGCTTTATTTCCATCTTCAGAAGCTTTAAAATATGATATAGTCTACACACAATTTTTATTTTTATTATATATGTATATATATTTTTTCATTTTTATTCATTGTTACACAGAACATTTTCATATGATTGTTGCATATTGAACACATTCTTCTTATACTCTGATCAGTCACATGTTGCAAGCTTTATTGATCGGCTTCTACTTTCTTTCTTATGACCAGTTACAGGCCGGTTTCTGTGTACACAGTGGTGTAAAAATCAGCATCCACTTCTAGTAGCATGGTTTTCACAATTTTCTTTCCCTTGATTGCTCTGGCTGTCTTTTGTTTAAGAGCATTTGACTATGTTTGGATCTGCACCCAGAGTCCTTCCAATGGATCTGTTTGTCTGCTTGTCTTGTTATTGTAGTCTTGATTATTGCCACATTTTAGCTTGTTTCTTGAAAACATTTAGTATATATCCCGTAGTATTTTTATTTTTCTGATTATTCTATATCCCTATCATATTCTTTTTATTTATATATATAATTATATTATATTATATTATATTATATTATACTCTGTTAAAGCCAGAGTTACATTAAACCGACAGATCAGTTTCAGATAGGAATAGATTTTAACAATCTTGAATCGTCTTTACTTTTTCTTTTTATCTGCCTTTCTCTCTCTCTGTGTCTGTCTCTTCCTTTATTTTTCTGGAGCAGGGTTTCTTCATGTAGCCTGGGTTATCCTAGATCTTGCTTTGTAGACCATGCTGACCTTGAACTCTCAGAGATTTGCCAGTCTCTGTATTTGCCTCATGAGTGTATGCTACTACTTCTCTGCAACATCTTGAGTCTTTTATAAATATACACATCTTTTCATTTTTCTAGGTCATCATTGCTCATTCCTATTTAAAGAGTTTTATAATTTCCACAGTAGAAGTGATGTGTATATCTGTTTATTTTGGGCTATTTCATTAATTTTAATGTATCCTGTTGTTTGTTTCCTTTTGGTTTTTATTTTGAGATGGGTCTTATTATGTATCATTAGCTGGCTTGGGAATGTAACTATTTAGACCAGGCTAGCCTTGAACTCACAGTGATCTGCCTGCCTCTGCCTTCCAAATTCTGGGATTAAAGTCCTGCACCAAGATGCTTGGCAATTTTAATGTATTCGTTGTTTCTACAGGTTCTGGGCTAGTACAGGCATGAGTGCAAACATCATTAGCTTGATCCAGATCATCAATGAAAACAAATATCTCAGTGAACAATGTCATAAGAAGCTTTTTGGTTTCCTAGTATATATAAAAATTGATGTTTATACCATGCTGTAGTCTGTTTAGTATGCAGCAGAATTATATCTAAAAGAATATATGTACCTTAAGTCAAAAGTAATTTAGAACCGGACATAGTTGTACATCCATTTAACCCCCATCATGCTAGAGGCTGGGGCAATAGGATCACATGTTTGAGGCCATCTTGTTGTTCATAGGAAGACTACATTTAAAGAAATCAAAAGAAAACAGATACTTTGTATAAAAAAAAAGTTAACTGTCTACAGTGTTGCTGTAATGGTTCTGAGCTACTCACATATCTCTCTATAAACCGCCAGTTACTAAAAACAGATCAGTGTCAGGGAAGCACAGAGAATGAATGAATGAGTCACAGTGTAGTGCTTGTACATAGACATAGTATCGTCTTGATGGTCCTGTGGCCTCCCATAGTACTTCTAGTAAGGATTTGGGGATTTTCTTTTTTGTTCTTTTTTCTTTTGTAGATTGGGTTTCATTATATTTAGCTGAGGCAAGCCTGGAACTCCATGGTCTAAGCTGGTCTCGAATCTTGCTTTAGCCTCCCAAGTGTTGGGTTGCAGCTAACCATACCTGACTGGTAGTTACAGCTGTCAATTCCTGCATCTCTATTGTGTTCTTCTCAATGCTTTTATTCTCTGTTATATTTTGTGTTTTGTTAGACATTGTTCTTGTACTTCCCTTTAATTCTCCATCTAAGAAGTTACTGCTTTATTTCATATGTGTGGGTCAGTTTTTTGATCTGTCTTGTAACTTTTGTCAGATACACATTTAATTTTTATTGCATTTATTGACTTCTCCTGTGGAGATCAGAGAACAATGCATGGGATAGACTGTCTCCTGTTACTGTGCAGGCCTTAGGGGTCACACTCAGGCTTCCAGTTTGTCGGCAAGCATCCTTCATTCACTGAGACATGTATCTCGTCAGCCAGCACAACTGCATATTTTGTGTTACATGGTGTGGCAACTCTGGAAATCATACAATTATCTCCCAGTACTATTGTAGCTTTTATTTCCTCTCCTATTTTTTTTTAACTTTCTTAGTAGCTTTTGAGAACTGATTTGTAGTCTGTGCTATTTATGTGTGGCTGCTAAAGTCTCTGCTTAATAAACCAATGACTAAACAGATTTCCTTAAATGATTTGGAACTAGTAGTCTTTCCGAGTCTTTGCTGTTGACAGGTCTGCTTCATTTTTTTATTGTCTCCTTTGCAGGGTCTTAGGTTGGCCAGAGGTGAGAGCTCCTTAGGACTCTTTTAGGGCATGCATACTATTGTACACACACATGACTTTCTGGGTTCCAGTGGATGAGTTGCAATTTTTCAAATATCTTCTGAACTCTTTCCATTTTCATTGATGTTCTTTTTGCATTTTTAAGAGATATAAAATATTGTTGACAATAGCTTACCTTTTGAGGACATTGTGGCAAATGCTTCATGTAATTTAATAAATGTCAAGGAAGTTTGAGAACAAACTGCTTGAAGTCAAATCATGGGTCCAAGCTGGTGTCTTATGTTCTGCTTGAGACAGCTCTCTGGTCTGCTTTCTCTGGAGATCTCCAGACCTCCCCCAACACCCTCTTCTCTCTCTTTCTGTTCTGCTCGTGGCATTCCTCTTTTACTATTCTAAAACCTTCTCCGGATAGCTCTTCTCTTGTAGATCACAAACCCATTCTCTCACTTTACACGTGAATCCAGTCATGTACTCCAAGCTTCCTTTTGACTTTCTTGTTAATCTGCATCTCGGGCAGCCCTTAATTCTTAGAAGACTGTAAGCACACCTTTTCTTTTAACATTGCAAAAGAATTCAGAATCTGCTTGCCTCTATTAAGCATAGACAATAAACTAGCTGGGTGGGACCCCATCCTGAAATTACATTTCTACCACTAACCTTGCTCTGTCTGATCTGTCTGATATGAGGCCCAACCTGAATTCTTGAATCTGTCTGCCTTTGTAAGCATAAATTTTTTTTTTTTTAAAAGCTGGGTGGGATCTCCTGCAATCACCACTCCCTCAATCTCTTCTCTCTCTCCTTAGTAACTTTCTGACAAGCTTGCTCACAGCACAGCGGTTTCCTTTCTTTAGATTTGTGAGGCCCTCATATAAGTAATATAATAATAATAATATTGCATCCTCATTTGTTGAGAAGTTACATATTTCTGAACACATTTTTAGAGTTCTTTTCTATAATCTTAAGGGTCGTCCTGAAGGTCCCAGCATTTACCATCTTGCTGAGACATTAGCCACATCTTCATCTCCCGTACTCCTCGCTGTCTCTGATTAACACGGAGTCATTAACATTAACAGGGAGGATATTTCTTGAAGGAGAAATGTAAAATATACGTACTATTATACAAACAAGCCTTACACCACAGCAGCCATCACCACCTCTCTTGGAGGCCCATACCTCCTGGCCCTGTCCCAAGTGCAGGAACCATGTCATTCTGACCCTAACAAGGCCATGCCAGACTTGGCTAATAAATATCTATATGTAATATATGATATTGTTAGAATGCATATCTAATTCCTTTAGTTTTTCTAACTTAATAATCTATGCTGAAATTTTCCTTTTTGTTCAATTACTTTTTAAAATTTGAGTAACAAAGCTACCAATTTTTATAGATAGAAATCTAAAGACTGACTTTATTTCGTCTTTAGGGAACTCCTGGCACTTACTTGACTTCTCATAGTCAGGCTTATACTCCGGAAGCAGCTAAGCCCTCAGTGGGGTCTATCTCTCTTGGATTGCCACGGCAGCAGGAATCTACCAAGTCAGGTCAGTGAGCCACAGTTCTATCACATCTATTTGTAGCATCATGGTCAGCCTTCAGTGGTTAGTCTTTTCACGTTTGTCGTTCTTTTGTCCATAGCTCCTTTGACCTACATCAAGCAGGAAGAATTTTCTCCACGAAGCCAAAACTCACAGCCTGAGGGTTTATTGGTGAGAGCGCAGCATGAAGGTGTGGTCAGAGGTAAAACTTTTGCCCATAGTAAACTTACTAAAGTAACTCATTAAAGTTTTGTTGTGGGTACATCCTAAGTTGTGGCAACATTGATAATTTTACTGGCCTTGGATATACTGTGTAGCCAAGTTTGGACTTGGATTCTCAGTCCCCCTACTTTAGCCTCCTAAGTGGATTATATGTATACATGACTATAAACAGCGCAGTCATTGATTATATATATACATTTTTTTTTTGGTTCTTTTTTTTTTTTTTTTTTTTTTTTGGTTCTTTTTTTCGGAGCTGGGGACCGAACCCAGGGCCTTGCGCTTCCTAGGTAAGCGCTCTACCACTGAGCTAAATCCCCAGCCCCATTGATATATTTTAATGATTAATTTCTTCAAGTTACTGATTTTTAAGTTTTTGCTTCCATGTAAAAGTAACTTTAAACTTTAAATTTGATGGGCATATAGTACCACCAAAACAAAAACCAAAAAACCCCAACAAACTCTGAAGTTATGTATGTCAGCAGTCTTTTTAATAATATATTTATTCTATTATTTCATATATTTGTATGGTGTATTTTGATAATTTCCCCAACACCAGCTCTTCCCTCCTCAACATGCTCCCTCCCAATCTCATGTTCTCGGCTACTATTCTTTTTTTTTTTTTTTTAAAACATAGCCTACAGTACAATTATTGTTGCCTATATATGCATGTGTGTGGTGCCATCCACCGGATCATAGGCAGCCTTCACATAGTTCTACTCCCCTAACGAAAAATTGCTATCTTTTCCTAATCAACTATAAGCTACCAATAGTTCCTCTGCTAGGGGTAGGTGGTCCTTGTGAGCATCATCCATGTTAGAATTTTGACTGGCTTGACCTTTCTCAGGTCTTATGCAGGTAACCATAGTTGTTAAGAGTTCATACATGCAGAAGCATTTCACAAAACTCCTCCCTGTACTCTGCCTTTTACGTTCATTCTGCTCTGCCGTCCGAATGTACTTTGAACCTTTGGGAGGGTAGGATGATACAGGTGTGCCGTTTAGGGCTTCACACTCACAGTTATCCTTAGTAATTTGGACAGTGTCTCTTATTCACTTCTGCCCATCGCACAAAGAAGCTTTTCTGACTAGGATTGTGAGCAGCACACATCTATGGATGTAATCCTTCATTAATCAGTTTGAACAATCCTTTTTAAAAATCATTCTATTATTTGAGACATACATTTTATTCTAATAAAATTATTCTAATAATTTTTGTTGTCCCTGCCCCCATTCTGCTCTGTGAGAACTGGTATTGTGGAGTGGTGACTGTCAGGAAAAGGCAAAGATTTAGCGATGTTTTTGTTTTTTATTCAGGCACTGCAGGGGCTGTCCAAGAAGGAAGTATAACTCGGGGAACTCCAGCCAGCAAGATCTCAGTGGAGAGCATTTCATCCTTGCGGGGCTCTATTACCCAGGTCAGTGCATTGACCATGGTCTCCACATGCCGAAGGGTATCTAGGAAAAGGCTAGACTTCTCGGGCGTAAGTCGGTAGAGCAGTGCTGCTCCTCAGTCTGTTGTTCCCTGTTCTGTTATGGACCCAGCTCTCCATCATAATAAACCTCAGATCTGCAGACTATTTCCTTTCCTGCTGCATTTCAACTCCAAGCCATGTTATCTCTACTGTAGTTTTTCACGGTGTCACTACTCACCTGAAAATTGGCAAAAGAAACCTTGAGGTCTTCCTGGAAAAGCTTTTATCATGTCTTTAGATGAATTAGAAAGGGAGAAGAAAACCATGAACTGCTTGTTATCGCTCCTTGTGAAAAGGTATATTTGTGATCTCAGTGTGTAAGCTGCTGTGTTCAAACTCAGTGAGTACACCAGAGATCAAATGTATCTGAAGCTAAATAGAATCCTAGGGTTGATTAATGGAAAATACTTCTTTTTCTAGCTAGATATTAATTTTAACTTGAAATGTAAAACAGCTTTTTAAAAATTTTACATAAATAAAAAGAGTGATAAAGTCCATATATTCTGCCTTTTATAAACACTGATAAAAACTTTTGTATATTGTTACTAGCTTGCTGTTCTCTCCTATCCTTGTAACCTAAGGTATCAGCACTAGTGGTGTGGGCCTCAAGACCAATAGCATCAGTGCCACTTGAGAAGTTCCTAACCATAAATGCTTAAGCCTTGTGCTAGATTTACTGCATTCAAATTCTCCAAGACGAATTCCAGCAGCCTGTGTTTTCCTGAGCCTTTGGTTGATTCTGCTCAGGAATCCCCTGCTATGACAACCCTGAGTTATGTAGCTGCAATGGATTATGTTCATTTAGAGCAAACATTGCAGAGGAACGCCATGTCTCTCCTTGGATAGTTGGTAAAAGTATGCTATTTCAAACTAAGTTAAGACTTAAATGCATACAGAAAAAGTAAGTGGGCTGATATGGTCTTTTTTTCTTCACATCTTTCTTACTGCTCCAGCATCCAATGTTTTGTTAGGAAAATGGTTTTGTTTTTTTTTTTTTTTTTTCGGAGCTGGGGACCGAACCCAGGGCCTTGCGCTTGCTAGGCAAGCGCTCTACCACTGAGCTAAATCCCCAACCCACAGGAAAATGGTTTTAACTGGGTCAAATGGTGCTCAGTTGTATCTATTTTAAAATTTGCTCATTTGGCAAAGGGTACATGCTGAGGATTTCCTCATGTTTCCTACTGACCTCTCATAATGACTGGGTGTGCCAGACACATTGTTCCTGTCACTCATCCCCTTTAAACGTCTGCTTCTGAGCGTTGCCTCAAGTTCTGGGGGTTCCTTAGAGTAGGAGAGACCCTTCTCAGGGGACTGAGTTAGGTCTGGCTTTCATTTCCTTCACAGCCGAATCTACCCACGTGTACAGCATTCTATGTAAGCATAAACTGTTTCCCTAAGAAGGAGGGCATAAAGACCCACTGTGAGTCTAGTGGAGGACTAATGACGGTGAGATTTCAGATGATGTGTCCTGACGAATATCCTAAATAAGGCATCTGAGCTTTTCCTCTCTCTTCATTGATGATCAAAGCCTGCGCACCAACCATGCAGACAGCTTGATAATCAACATCTGTTTTACTCTCATTGCAATGTGAAAGTTACAGTACATCACAGTTAAAGCTTAATCTAGTATTACTTTTATTATATGTTATAAAAATTATTACATTTTCATGTAGACTTAAAACATATTTCTTTTCTGAAAACTAAACTCTTCAATGGGGGTTTGCTAAGGGATGGGGGTCAAAGCTATTTTACATTTTATGCTATAATCATCTTAAGTTCTCTGGGATGGTAGAGTTGAAGGATCAAGGTATGGGATTTCTTTGTTTATAGAAGTAAAATATCTTGTTTCCTCTTGTGTACTTTGCTTTATTTGAAGACCTGACTCTCAGGTTCTCTTTTCTACATGTCCGTGTGACTTGTGACCCTTGGGTGCTTGTGTTTGTTTTGATGACAGGGGACCCCAGCTCTGCCCCAGGCTGGCATACCAACAGAGGCTTTGGTGAAGGGACCTGTTTCCAGGATGCCAATTGAGGAAAGCAGTCCTGAGAAGGTCAGAGAGGAAGCTGCATCCAAAGGCCATGTCATCTATGAAGGCAAAAGTGGACATATCTTATCATATGACAGTAAGTATTGTTTATTCACTGCCGCCATCTCAGGATGTGGACGGAAAATATAGGCTCTGAGTGTCTTACTTCCTTACTATAGGTAAGTCAGCTTATTTTTGTAGACCTGTTTTCTCCTTATGAAAGGAGATATGTTGTGAAAAATCAATTAAGACAGTCAGTTAAGAGCTGTAAGTGTGCAGAGCACAGGGAAGGGTACTGTAATTAACAGCAGACATTGTCAGTGACCAGTCACTGCGTTTAACTTAAATGGAATAGCTTTTATTTTAATAGGAATCATTATTTTTAAGGTTAAGAACTAATGAACAGATAATTGGATAACTTAGTTGTTGGACTAAACTCTCCTTAATAAAAATATATCTGTGTTTGTTCTTCCATCTATCAAATCTAGCCATCTGTCTTTTCCTTTTTGAGTATGTTTTCTAAGAATAGCTACTGTCTGCTGTAGTCATCAGGCACAGGACTGAGTTTGAGGTTTTTTGACTACAACCTTGAAATAGTCATTAGCAATATTTTATCTTTGTCTTCTAGTACAAAGAGATGAACATGGCACCTGATGTGTATAATCTACAATGTCTTGTTTCTTATTTTACCACGCCTAACACTGGGAAGAGGGAAAGAAGCTAGAAATCTGGATATCTTTCTTTTCCCCTTTTTTCCATATCCAACATATTACAAAATCATTTAGATTGTTCCTAAAGTCTTTGCGATCAATCCCTTATTCTGCCTCCAGGCATTACTTTTTGTCTGGAGGACTTTGGGTATGCTAACTCACCTGGAGTAACTATCATGCTTCCTGCTTCACTTTCTGTGGCCTTAAAGGATAACTACAGGACTGCCTCATGGCATCAGCTCACCCCACAATCTCCTTTTGCTTACCCTACAGGTTTTCCTCTTAGCCCTAAACTTTTCTGCCAAACTCCATTCTTCACATTGGCTTTGTACTGAGCTGATGGATGTTCCTTTAAGGTAGCATGCTCTGTCATTCTTGAGATATCTGAGCCTATTCTTTCTGCCTGTGCCATTATTTCCTGCTTTTGTATTGGACACAAGCATCTCTTACTCATCCTTCCGTTCTCAGCTTGCCTTTGCTAGATGTCCCTGGGTAGGTCAAGTTTTGGTCTCATCATTCTTGCAGCATACTATAAATTTCCTCTCATATATATATGCCCATACATGCACGTGCCATGTGCTTTTGCATAATTCATGTGGGTTCATGCGGAAGCCAGAAAAGGCCACCACGTTCTTTGGAGCTGGAGTAGTTGTGAGCCACATGTTGCAGATGCTGGGAACTAAAGTCAGATCCTGTAGAAGAACACTGCGTACTCTTTATTGTTATCCCATATTTACAGCCTGAGCATATTGTACCCACCACTGTTGAGTAAGTTTCATGAGAAGGGACTTAATTTGTTAACCTTATCTGGAAGCCTAGCCTTTGCCTAGCATATAGGAGCCATTCAGTTAATACTGCAGTAAACAAAAGTTTTTTCATGGATGTTGTCTACACAAATATATGTTAGAACAAGTTTTTGTTTTGTTTCGTTTGGGACACAGTCGTACTATACAGCCCTATCTGATCTGGAAGTTACTATGTAGACCAGGCTAGCTTCAAACTCATAATGATCCATTTGTCTCTGCCTCCTGAGTGCTGGGATCAAGTTGTTTTTATAAGACTAATACTAAGGTGACTTAGTTTACTGCACATTATAAATAGGCCTTGGGCTCTGAATAATTCTTGTTTCTATATTCTACAGATATTAAGAATGCCCGAGAAGGGACTCGGAGTCCAAGAACAGCTCATGAAATGAGTTTAAAAAGAAGCTATGAGTCAGTGGAAGGAAATGTAAAGCAAGGCATGTCGATGAGGGAGTCTCCTGTGTCAGCAGCACCTTTAGAGGGTAAAATTAACACCTCCAGTGTTACGCAGATGCATTTAACTATGTGTAATAGTTTTGTTATATTGGGGTTAATCACTAGCCTTTCTACCTGAAATTTATCAATATAATTTCAATTTACATCAAATCACTGTATGAGTTATGTGGCACTTCAGAGTAGAAAGAAGTGAAAGCCGTATGTAATGGTTGCAGCAGAGTGACAGTGTAGGTGCCTCAGCCATTGTAGAGTTGCCTCCTGAGTCAGCGAATCTAGGAATTTAAACCCTGTGGGGGATACAACTCATTTCAGAATTTCTTTTCAATACATGAGGTAAAAATGGTGTATGACAAATAGAGCAGGAACATACATTTTCCCCCCTCAGGTGAACCTTCCCTAGCGTATTTCTCTGTGCTTGTCCCTTCACCTGGAGGTTGAGGCTGACGTTCATCAGTGTAAGGAGGTTACAGGTCATGTTGGACTTGATGCTGATTATGTTGTGAATTCATGGGTCACTGTGGTTTGGTTTACTTTTAAGTGTAGCCTGCCTTTGATAATTTAATCTAGTTAAAATATTTAAGACTAAGTAAGGCCTGTGTGATTTTCCTCAGAGTTATATTTTCTCTATTCCAAAAACAAAACAGGGCATAATCTGGGGAGGTGGCTCATTGGTTAAGAGTACTGGCTGCTCTGCTGCAGACCCAGCTTTGATTCCCAGCACCCACACAGGACTGCAGTGGACTGTAACTCCAGTTCTAGAGATCTGAGACTTTTCCTGGCTTCCATAGGGACTTCTTCACATGTGGTGCAGATACATAAATGCAGGCAAAAGACTCACGTACACATAAAGTAAAAATTAAACATCCTTTAAAAATCCCCTGTACTTTCTTTAGGCTAAATGTATGCAATTACTGCTAAGCTTTAATTAGTATTTATTGTTAATGTGAAATGTGTGTTTGTTCCTTTGTCCATATTTTTACCAAAACCACAGGTCATTATGGTTTGCTTTTCACTGTCACCCAGTGAGAAAGTTAGGCCCTTGGGCCAGGCTGGCTAGCCTTGGAGTCCCCCAGCATTGGGTTCACAGATGCAGTCCATGCACATGCTGGGGCTGTCATGATTCTGCAGCAGGCACTGTGCTCCCGGCTACTCTTTAAGATACTATTTTAAAACTCCTTACTTAGGTATTATATTCATTTTTTTCTCTTTACTATGTCCATATTTTTTTCCTTTTCCCCAGGTATATTTCATATTTGAGCAGTGATTTATTAACTAAGATACATTCAGAGTTTAGATTCCCAGGAGTCATGAATGTTTCATCTATTTCTTTTTTTTTTTTCCCCCGGAGCCTTGCGCTTCCTAGGTAAGCGCTCTACCACTGAGCTAAATCCCCAGCCCCGTTTTATCTATTTCTGACTGAGAAACTTTTAATAGTGGTTGCTGTCTACACTAGTTCATAGCCCTACCATCAATGACTAAGGGGTCTTTTTCATACATTTTTCCCAGCATTTCTTTCCAGAATTTATTGGAAATTCACTCTGGCAGGGATGACACAGAGCGTCAAAATGGCTTTAGTTTGCGTTTCCTTGGCAGCTGTGTGTTGTATACTCAAAATACTTATTGTCTGTTCATATTTCCTCTCTGTAAGCTCTCAGCCTATTTTTTGACTGAGTAGTTTAGAGTTTTTAGTTCTTTGTAGTCTACGTGAGAATCTTGAATTTATACTCAGCAAAGGTTTTCTCCCATTCTGGCCAACTGTTTCACTTGTAATGGTCAGCAGTGTCTTTTGTGGTTTAGATTTTCTGAGAGCCTATTTGTCAGTTCTGACTTTCTTTCTTTAGTAACCCAAGTCTTATTCAGAAAGTCCTTACCTGTGCCTGCATCTTGAAATATTTTCTCTCCTTTTCCCTCTAGCATTTTCAGAGGTTCAGGTCTTTGATCCATTTGGAGTGTTGATGTTTGTGCCAGGTTAGAGGTTTGTTCATATGCCTCTCCAGCTTTCGTTACCATTTAAGAGGCTGTCCTTCTCCAGTGACTATTTTTGTCACCTTTGTCAGAAATCAGGTGACTAGAGCTGTACTGAGTTATGTCTTGGTCTTACATTCTGTTTCATCAATCTGTATGTCTGTTTTTGAGCCAGTGCCCCTCCTGTTAGGGCATTCACCCAAAGGGACTATTTCAGAGATATTTCCTCACCCGTGTCTATTGCTGCTCTCTTCCCACAATAAATAGGAAAGAAATGGAATCAGCCTAGATGTCTATCAGTAGATGAATGTGGTCCATATCACAGTGGAATTTTATTTGGCCATAAGGAAAATTGAAATTAGGCAATTTTTAGGAAGATGTATGGAACTTCAAAATATTAAACGAAGTAACCAGGGCTCAAAAAAAGTACATGTTTTCTATCACTTGAACCTTCCAATTTTTTATGTATATTTATTGATGTAGGAGTGAAGGAAATAGATTCTAGCACACAGAGGACCTTACGGGGAAAATTATTCTATAATTAAATCTTAATAATTGTTATTTATGCTGTATTTAAAACCTAAAATGTAATGATAAGTTGAATTAACAATGATACAAGATTTATTTTAAAGTTTTGTTTATACTGTTCAAATCCACATCTAGTTATGATTTTTCCTCTGATTTGCAAGGCTTCTCTATGTCTATACGTTGTTCTGGTTTACTGTTAATTACTTTAAGGGGTAGAGGTAGGTGCTTGGTAGGGCTTCACTTTCTAAATTGGTAAAGGGAAAGAAAGGCGGTAGGATAAAAGAAAAAAAAAATAGAGGGTCTCACTCTCTGGTCCTGGTAGGTCTTGAACTCCATGTGAGACCCACACTGGCCTTACGCTCAGACATTAGCCAGCCCACCTTTGCCCACCAAGGTTTGTTTTTATCTTGATGACTTAACTTTTATTAGTTCTCACTATGTAAATTTAAATGTTCTCCTATTGTTGTTGAGGCAGGATCTCTCTCTGTAATCCCAGCTGTCTTGAAACTAGATATCTAGATTAAGCTTGTCTCAAACTCACAGAGATTCTCTTGTGTCTGTTTCCCCAGTGATGAGATTAAAGGTGTGTGCCACCAAGCTCAGCCTAAATATTCTAATTTTTTTAAGAGAGATATATATTTTATATTTTGGGGCATAGGTATAATGTGGTCTGGCCTTTGCTAACTTCAGACTTCTTGAATTCTGGTCTTTTTTTTTTTTAAAGATTTATTTATTATGTAAGTACACTGTAGCTGTCTTCATGCACACTAGAAGAGGGCATCAGATCTCATTACAGATGGTTGTAAGCCATTGTGTGTTTGCTGGGATTTGAACTCAGGACCTCTGGAAGAGTAGCCAGTGCTCTGAGCCGTCTCTCCAGCTGACTCTTATTCCCAAGAATGTATTAACAAGTCCAGCTAAAATTTCTTTGTGTTTTAAAATAAAATTTTATACTTTTTCTGGTTATTTTATATTTGGGAAAATGTTCTGAGAAGTAGTTAAAGGACACGAGAATGGCTCAGCAGCTGAGAACACTGGCTGCTCTTGTAGAGAAACCGGGCTCAGTTCCCAGCATACACATACAGGCTCACCATCTTCTTCTGTAACTCCAGTATGCACATGGGGCACAGATACATAAAAACCCTTACAGGTAAATAAACCTTTAAAATATTTTAAAGTATAGCTGTATATTAGGTATCTCTAATTCCTTTTTTTTTAAACGTTTATTCAGCGAGAGAGAGAGAGGGAGAGAGAGAGAGAGAATATGAATATGAGTTAGTGTATATGTGCGTGTACGTGCTGTGCAAATGTTGAGGTGAGAAGCTAACTTGCAGGAATTAGCTTTCTCCTTCCACCATACAGGGCCTGGGGATTGAGCCCAGGTTATCTGAATTGGCAGCAAGTACCCTTATACATCAAGCCATCTCACCAGTCCTTTGGATTGTGTCTGAATCGTGTGCAATTTCAAAATTACACCCCTTCCTTCATAGTGCTTTTTATCAAAATCTTTTCTCTGTAGACAACATTCAGTATTTAAATTAACAATTGTTAATTTAATTACATTGTTTAATAACTGGATTTCTTACTGTTTTGAAAGGTCTGATATGCCGAGCATTACCCAGGGGGAGTCCTCATTCTGACCTCAAAGAAAGGACTGTGCTGTCTGGTTCCATAATGCAGGGTACATTGTGTTTTGTCTTTTTGTTATAAATTGATTCACTGGTAAGGTAGTTTAATATTAATTTTATGGAATATTAAACCTACTTTTTAAGGTATTTTACCCTTCGAAGTATTAAATCTTAAGCCTTAACTTTTCTCTTAGCTACATCATCTATTTGAAGGTTTTACTTGCTTAATCTTTCAACATCAAGCTATCTTTACAAAAGCCATTCTGAAACTATGAATTCTGAGTAACCCCATGCCATGGCGACTCACGAATGCCTATCTGAGGATCTGCTGTAGAAATTCAGTGGCAGGGCTTGCAACCATTAGCATCATTTTAACAGTTGTCTTTCCTGATGTCTTCCTGAAGGCACACCTAGAGCAACAGCCGAAAGCTTTGAAGATGGCCTTAAATACCCCAAACAGATAAAAAGGGAAAGCCCTCCTAGTCGAGCATTTGAAGGTGCCATTACCAAAGGAAAACCATACGATGGCATCACCACCATCAAAGAAATGGGGCGTTCCATTCATGAAATTCCAAGACAAGATATTCTAACTCAGGAAAGCCGGAAAACTCCAGAAGTGGTCCAGAGCACGAGGCCAATAATTGAGGGTTCCATTTCCCAGGTAAACAGATCATGACTCTCTTTCTGTCAGCAATTCCACTTCAGAATGACATTTATGAAACCGTTTTAAAAATATGACTTAGTAGTTCTGGGTAATTCAGACTTCTTGGTAGAAAATTTTTTACATACACATCAGTTTTTCTTGTTGTATACACTGTTTGAAGTGAATAATTTGGGAATGTGTGTATTTCAGGGTTCATGGGCTCAGATTGATGTCAGCATAGCAAGTGTAATTGCCATGAGGCAGACATACATCTTAGAAGGAACAGTATCTAGATAACTTTGCTACCTGTAATGTTTGTTTCATTCCCCTTAGGGCACACCAATAAAATTTGACAACAACTCAGGTCAATCAGCTATCAAACACAATGTGAAGTCCTTAATCACAGGGCCTAGCAAACTACCCCGAGGAATGCTGGAAATTGTACCAGAAAACATAAAAGTAGTAGAACGGGGAAAATATGAGGACGTGAAAGCAGGCGAACCAGTGCGACCCCGGCACACGTCAGTGGTGAGCTCTGGCCCCTCCGTTCTCAGGTCTACACTTCATGAAGCTCCCAAAGCACAGTTGAGCCCGGGAATCTATGATGACAGCAGTGCTCGCAGGACTCCTGTGAGTTACCAGAACACCATATCCAGAGGCTCCCCCATGATGAACAGAACTTCTGATGGTATGACTTTTGTTACCTGTTCTGACTACTTTTGCAAAATATTTTTTACCTCCAACAAATACACAACACCAAATCATTAGCTCTAGATCATCTCAAGACGCACAGGCTGTAGGGTTAGGGAAGCAACCCAGTCAGTGAAGTTCAGTCAGTCTCCAGAACCCACATGTCTTAGTTGGTGGGGGCTGAGCATGATGATGTCTGCTTATAATACCAACACTGGGGAGGTAGAAGTGGGGCTGGGTGTGTATATTTTGAGATCTTACCAGTTAGACGAGCGTTTTCAACTATGGGCCTTGACTCCACTGTGGAATGCAAATCAGCTACCCTGAATATCAGATGTTTACATTATAATTCATAACGGTAGCAAAATTATAGCTATGAAGTAACAATAAAAATGATTTAATGATTGGGAGTCACCACAACATGGAGAACTGTATTAAAGGGTCACAGCATTAGGAAGGTTGAGAACCACTATGTTAGCCTTAGGCTATATGGTGAAGAGTTGAAGAATGTTCTAGGAGTGGCATAGCAAGCAGAGGAAGGGAGAGCCTACTAGAGTTGCCCACAGAAGGAAAAGGACTTGGCAGCAGGCAGGATAGACCAGTAATACTTTCTTTTGATGTAGAAATATTTGTTTATGGCCATGTTTGTAGCAGGAGAATTCAGTTAATAGCTTTATGGTCGTTGGGAGTGGTAGTCTACACCTGTAATTCCCATACTTGGGAGGCAGGGCAGATGCAGAATCAAGTTTTAGGGCTACCAATTTAGAGACTGGGTAAACAAAACAGAAGCATTTAATGATACTTTTATACCACGTATATATTTAGTATCAGTGAATTATTCCCTTCAAAATGTGTAAGGTACATGGAGTTTAATAACCAGCCATACAGGAAACCAAAAGTAAAGAAATTAAGTAGGGCCGAAGAGATGGTTCTGCAGTTAAGAACACTGGCAAGGGCTGGAGAGGTGGCTCAGTGGTTAAGAGCACTGACTGCTCTTCCAGAGGTCCTGAGTTCACTTTCCAGCAACCACATAGTGGCTCACAACCATCTATAATACCCTCCTCTGGTGCGTCTGAAGACAGCTACAGCGTACTCATACATAAATAAAATAAATAAATCTAAAAAAATTAAAAAAACAAAAGAACACTGGCAAGTTCCAGAGGACCTCGCTTTAGTACCTAGCATCCACATGATAGCTAACAGCCACCTCAACTCCAGTCCTGGGGATCTGACACTCTTCTGATTTCTGAGGGCACTGCACACATGTAGCACACAGACATACTACAGGGCAAATGGCCACACACATAATTTTTTTTAAAGCAAATAATTTTTTTAAGAGAAATTAAGTAACATGGCTAATGCTATATATAGACATAGAAATTTCTACAAGGAGGTTGTTGCAAAGTGTGTGGTTGTAATAGGTAATACAAGAGCCAGTCGGATCACCGAAAATGAGTAGGGGCAAGTGGATGCTTATGAGGTAAAGAATCACTGAAGGGCAGACTGAAGGGCAAAAATTAGGGCAAGTTATGGTTGACAGGTAGCAAAGAGTTTAGAGAACACAGGGAGAGAAGAAAAGTTTGAGATTTACTATAGGTGGGGCCAAAACAGATGTTCTTTTGTTTTGGGATTTTGGTGTTAGTACCAGGTAGGAAGCATGGTCACTTGCAGTGAGATTTAGAGATTAGTGAACTGTATGACCTTTCATGATTTTATTTTTATTTTGGATTTCTGTGTAGCTCTGGCTGTCCTGGACCAGATGGCCCTCAGACTCACAGAGATCTCTGCCCCCTCCTGAGCACTGAGATTAGTCATATGCTACCACTCCCAGCTCACTTTTCATGATCTTACCATGATGTGGTTAGGATGGCTGCTATGCTACAAAACCTCACAGTGGCCTCCATGTTTCAAGGCTCCTACTTGTTCTCACCCTCAGATATATTACAACATTGGATTTAAATGCTGGGGTTGGGAGTTGCACATGCTGACGTTTCCTCAAGGGTTTGTGTGGCATTGGTGCTTTGTTATTGCTGTTCCAGGTTCTTCCAGCAAGACTACCAGCCACGAGAGGAAGTCAGCTCTGACCCCAACCCAAAGAGAAAGTGTCCCAGCCAAGTCTCCAGTGCCTGCCGTGGACTCCGTCGTGAGTCACAGTCCATTTGACCCCCATCATAGGAGTACCACTGCAGGAGAGGTTTATCGGAGCCATCTTCCCACGCACTTGGATCCAGCCATGCCCTTTCACAGGGCTTTGGATCCTGGTAAGTGCAGTGTTTATTGACAATTGATAGCCAAGAAATACTTTATGACTGTTGAGGCTATTATAGTTCAGTGAACTGTATAAGTCAGTGCAGTCTTTCGAATAGAACACCCCATGTTACCAGCACTCCAAAGTAGTAAAATATTAACAAAGCTTAAAGAATTAAAATTAATAAGGGCCTGAAATGCTTTGTTCTTTATTGCAATTGGTAAGTCTAATTGAAAAGGTAGGTTAATATGATGAATTAAGTATGCCAATTACAATATAGTGTTCTGATTGAAGGTCAGTACCTTTTTGTAAACCATTGATTAAATCTAACCATTATCTCTATTATAAATAAAGAAATTCCCCATGATCATTAGCTTTTTTGTTTGTTTGTTTGTTTGTTTTTAATGAAGGTATGGTTTAAAAATAATTAAGTGGCAAAACCCATCTAGAAAGATGGGATCGTGGTACACACACGTCCCTTAAGACATCATTGCATCCTGAGTTATGCTTTTTCAGGGGCTAATAAAACAATAACTATTTGATGAAAATCCTCTTCCTGTAGACAACTTTTTTAAGAACATGACTCATAGGCATTTATTTGTTTAGGCCACAGCTTCTTCTCAGTATAACAGAATTGAGAAGCTGTGAGAAATAGTATATAGCTCTTGAAACCTCAAGTAATTGCATCTAGCCCTTTATAGACAAGGTTTCCCCCATCCTTCTTTCAAACTCACGCATTACTGAATGGTTGTATCCAATCATTTTTACCTCCAGAGAAATAACATTTCTATGTTAGAAATTGTTTCCACATGAATTCCCCCTGCTGTGAAAAAGGATTTTAGTTTTCAATCACAACTTTCATATAGGTCAGGTGAAAACATAATAAAGTTTCATGGTAATTACTGAAACAAAATTACTTTAGAAATGTTCAATGTCCTTACCTTTCCATTACACCTCTGGCATTAAAATGTGTAGGATTTACAGGATATGTCAGTGCATGCCTTTAATCCAAGCACATGGGAGAAGAGGCAGGCAGAGGCAGGCGGAACTCTGCAGAGGGAGTTCCAGGACAGAGAACTGTTGCTCAGAGAAACTATGTCTTGGGGAAGAAGGAGTTAGACTTATGTGTTAAGGTTTCAAACGAATCCCTGTACTCCTTGGAGTTCGGCGAAAGTGGCTTGTGTTCAACTCTGTCCAAGGATAACGTTTAGCAAATTAATCTCACACACTCAGTGCAATTTTTTTTTTCTTTCTTTCACTCAGCAGCTGCTGCTTACCTGTTTCAGAGACAGCTTTCACCAACCCCAGGATACCCAAGTCAGTACCAGCTTTATGCAATGGAGAATACAAGACAGACAATCCTAAATGATTACATTACCTCACAGCAGATGCAAGTGAATTTGCGCCCTGATGTTGCCAGGGGACTGTCCCCACGAGAGCAGCCACTGGGTCTCCCTTATCCAGCTACAAGAGGTGTGTAAAACTTTTCACATTTGTTAAATGAATGGGGGAAAGACATACAAGAAGTTTATACTTGCCTGTGTAGACTTTTACCCTTGAAAGCAAATAAAATAACGATTGAGATGATATCTTCTAGTGAACATCAAAAGAAGCCATATAATCGTGGAAGTGCTTGAAGGCCATGACTTCTTTAAGATGCCCATACCTGAGGCTACTTCTGTAGAGCACAGTGTTTTCATATCTTGTTTAGGTTTAGAAAGGGTCTTAAGAAACAATGATAATGTTTAAAACCTTTTTCTTTATACTGAATGCAAATTATCAGTGTGTCATAAAGAGACAAAAGGGAAACCCATGTATACTTCTGGAATTAGGTGTCAGTTTATAGTAATGCCTAACATAAATAAACTGTATTTGTCTTTGGATAGGAATCATTGACCTGACCAATATGCCTCCAACAATCTTAGTGCCTCATGCAGGGGGGACAAGCACCCCTCCCATGGACAGAATCACTTATATCCCTGGTACACAGATTACTTTCCCTCCGAGGCCATACAATGCTGCTTCTTTGTCTCCAGGTAAGATGCTCCATGATAACATATCTGGCTTGTTCTAGAAGAAAAGGGAAGTAATGTTCCAGAAAAGAAGTCAATGATTTTTCTAGGGAGAGCATATCCACATAAGATAACGCTGTCTGTTTCTCAGACAAAACTGATGTAATCTGCAGAAGAATTCTGGATATCTTTCTCCCATTCTGCTTTTCATTTAACATATTCCTATAACTAGATTCTCCACAAGTGCCCCATTTGCTATCCAGAGTTTGTTAAATAAATTTCATATGTCCATATTTGGAGGTTTTGTTTTTTTGTTTTTTTTTTTTTGTTTGTTTTTTTTGGAACTTTCATTTACACATGTAACATGTTAGACTGGCGGTTTTATCTTAAGTTGCAGACTCGTGTTTTACAGGACACCCGACACACCTTGCAGCAGCTGCAAGTGCTGAGAGAGAACGAGAGCGGGAAAGGGAGAAGGAGCGAGAGAGAGAGCGTGAGCGCGAGCGCGAACGTGAACGCGAACGCGAGCGTGAGCGTGAAAGGATCACTGCTGCTCCCACTGACCTCTACCTACGACCAGGTCAGTAGAGGCTTTGACCCTTAGGGAACAGGTCTTGCTAATTTCCTGTGGGTTAGGATGCTTAATTACTCTATGTAGGCAAATAAGAATTCTAAGATAAAGACAATATATGTAATACAATCAAAAGTGCTGTAGAAGTTGGAAGGAACTTTCCATGACTTAAGAATCATTCTGATTGGGCCTGAGCAACATGGGTCTTCAGTTGCTTCTGAAAATACTGGGTAGGAGACTCTTAAAGCTAAAAGGACAGTCCCAATGATTAGTGAATGATTAGAAGAATATGGTTAGAAAAATATGGTTAGGAGACATGGCATCTTGAAGTGAAGCACTTTCATTCTATTTAGGAGGTCAGTCATGTGACCAGAAGGGCATGTCTGAAAGAGTGGAGTGGTGTGGGATGTGTAGAACACTGGCCTTGTGTATGGGTTGTTTCCTGAGACTGTGCAAATAGTAGGGTGATTGAGGTGCAGAGAAGGGCCAGAAAGAAATGGCTGAGAACACAGAAGCAGAAGCAAAGGATGGTGACATTAACCCAGTAGGTTAAAACGTATGAAGAAGCTGCAGACTAAGCTGAGCCAGACCTGAGGGCACATGCCTATAACCCAGTGTCTTAGGAGGGCCTTATTGTAATGAGACGCTGTGACCACGGCAACTCTTCTAAAGGAAAACATCTAAATGCCTTATAGAAGTTTAATTCATTGTAATCATGGTAGAAAGTATGGTAGTGTGCAGGCAGACATGGTGCTGGAAAAGGAGCTAAGAGTTCTACATCTGGATCTGCAGGCAGCAGGCACAGAGAATGACATTGAGACTATCCTGAATTTCTGAAACCTGTGACACACTTCTTCCAACAAGGCCACACCTAGTCTAACAAGAACATACATCCTAATAGTGTCAGTCCCTATGAACCTATGGGGGCCATTTTCATTCAGTCTACCACACCCAGCATTCAGGAAGCTGAGGCAGGAGGATTGTACATTTGCAATCATTCTGGCATTCATAGCAAGATCATGTCTCATAATAAAGAAAGAGTAGGAATTAATGTATATGTGATATGATCACAGTCATGGGGACAGCAAAGATTATTTTTATTTTAGACATATTTGATCTGACAGATATTTGAGCTGTCTCTTTTTATCCCTTTTTATACATTTGTCTTTCTCAATTATTTTAATAAAAAATTAGGCCATTTAGTAGTCCTATATTGTCAGATATCACTGACCTGACACTGAAGAACACAGACTGGTCTGTAGGAGTTAGAACCCTGGTCACGAGGCTGTACCAACCCCACGAGGTAGGGTAGGTGTGAAGAGGAGGCATTCAGTCTCACGATGCCATCCAAAGGGCAGTGTCGGGGCAGGCAAAAGGAAGCAGAGGTGATGGCTGCACAGGGAGTTACAGAAATGAAGACAGAGTGGCAAGAGGGTGTCAAGTTTGTGTTTTCATGAGGGACAAACCTTTGAAAAACAGTGTATTGTCAGCAAATAGAAGGAACCCATAGCTAATCATCACATTTGATCTAGCCTAGTTATTGCTAGTTGCAAAGCCAAAACACATTTAAATGTAACCCATCATTTATAAATAAGAAAAATTACTACTAGTCTGATTCTTAAAAAAATACCTATAATTAATAAATTATGTGGTAATACTATAATATTGTGTCCATGTAGATTATGTAAAAAATGAAAATGTCAAATTCAGATGCTCTATACATTTGGTAGGAACTAGGTTTTAAAAAGGTGTTGATCCGGCTGACCTACAAAGTACCAGGTAAAAACATTAAACACTGTTTCCTCCTCAGATACTGAGTTGATCTCTGTCTCTCTGTTGCAGCTTCATAGAAGCTGATGCATGACAGATGCTGTGTAATCGGGGTCGCTTGTGCATAGAAAATGTAAAGACTAACTGAATAGCAGTTCTCCTTCTAGGAATCGGTCCTGTAGAAAAACTGATATATGCCAAAGGTATTCAGAAGGGAGGAAACTGTCAAAAAGTCTGGCTGTAGGAATAAGGTTGTGCTAAAATGTCTAGCTTTTACACAGGCAAAGAAAGAGGTGAAAAGTTGGAGGGAAGACACAGTACGAGGAAAGTAGGGAAGAAATTGGTCCGGGAGGCGGAATTCAAGACTCTCCTGGTTCGGCTGTGAGAGTATTAAAGTTAAATGAGGAAAACTCTGAAGCCTCAAAGATGTGTACGGCAGGGGTGCGCAAAGATTCCATCTCACGGGGGAAGCTACTGAGACAAACTCAACCGACGCAGGAGTAGAGGAGTGGGCAGGGAGGTGAGACAGCTTAGTTGGTAAAGTGCTTGCCACGTAAGCATGGCATGGTCACCTGAGTGTGACTCCCAGAGTGACACCAGTTGTGCTGCCGTGTGCTTGTAACAGCTGAGCTGGAGAGGCTTAGAAAGGGCTTCCCTGAAATCTCCACATTTCAAGCCAGTTGAGAGACTGTCTCAGATGTCATTTTATTGTGATTCATGGGATGTTGTACCCACTTTGATTGGGAGGTCATGCAATATTTAGAATTTGCAGCACAGTCTGCAGGTGACTGCCTGAGATTTGTAGCACTTCCTTGTGGTTCCTTCTCTTTCCTTTTGGAATCAAGACGGAAACTCCTAACAAAAAAGGAAATGACAGTAAATGACGGCTGAAATTCTGTTTTATTTATTTGGGTTTTATTGTATCTTTATTGAGAAACTTAAGAGTCTATTTCTAGGAAGTATAGTATTAAGTTTCTTCTCATTTTCTGCTTAATAATTAATACTAGGAATTATAAATTCTATAAATTTTGCTGCCTTAATTTCTATAGCTGCTTATTTTAGATTATCAGCCTGACTTTTCCTTTTACCCCTGTTTAGGTTCAGAACAGCCAGGCCGCCCTGGTAGCCACGGATATGTTCGCTCCCCTTCCCCTTCAGTAAGAACTCAGGAGACCATGTTGCAACAGAGACCCAGTGTTTTCCAGGGAACCAATGGAACCAGTGTGATCACGCCTTTGGATCCAACTGCTCAGCTACGAATCATGTCAGTCCCTTGTACTCATAAACATTTGGACCGAAATAAGTACATGTCTTGCATGTATTTTCAATCTTACATTTATGGATTACTGTGCGTATGTAGGGACAACCTGTGGGAGTGTGTTCTCTCTCCCATGTGGCTAGTCCTGACATTAGAACTCAGATTGTGAGCCATGGCCGCAAGTACCTCTACTTGCTGAGCCATCTTGGTCTAAACCACTGACTGTAATGATCCAGAGTCTCTATTTGCTGGCTCTTTTTAAATGTGTCTATTCTTTCATTGCCTTAACAAGCATTCCGCTCCCCCATACTCTTCCCTTAAGTACCTTTATTTTGTTTACAGGCCACTGCCTTCTGGGGGCCCTTCCATAAGTCAAGGCCTGCCAGCCTCCCGTTACAACACTGCTGCGGATGCCCTGGCTGCTCTTGTGGACGCTGCAGCTTCTGCACCCCAGATGGATGTTTCCAAAACAAAAGAGAGTAAGCATGAAGCTGCCAGGTTAGAAGACAATGTGAGAAGCAGGTCAGCAGCAGTTAGTGAGCAGCAGCAGCTAGAGCAGAAAAACCTGGAGGTGGAGAAGAGATCTGTTCAGTGTGTGTGCACCTCTTCAGCCCTTCCAAGTGGCAAGCCCCAGCCTCATGCCTCCGTAGTGTATTCTGAGGCTGGGAAAGATAAAGGGCCTCCTCCAAAATCCAGATATGAGGAAGAGCTAAGGACCCGAGGGAAGACTACCATTACTGCAGCTAACTTCATAGACGTGATCATCACCCGGCAAATTGCCTCGGACAAGGATGCAAGGGAACGTGGCTCTCAAAGTTCAGACTCTTCTAGTAGCTGTATGTATCTCAATCTGAGTTTCACAATGTGGTATCTGAGTAAAGAATTACTTTATTCTTTAGGTAAAGCCCATCCTGGTATGAAGCCGTCCTAATGCTTGGCAGTGATATGGGAGAAGAATTATGGGTGCAAAATGTATCTTCCAACATTCTTATGTCTGACATATCTCGGTGTCCTAAGTATAATACACTATCTAGGGAAAAACAGGGTTATAGTTAAAAGTGGCTAGACGGGCAGTAGAGCTTCTGAAAGTAACAGGAGTAGCATCAAGGTCTGTGCTACCACAGTGTATTCTATCTGATGCTGATCTGAACTGTTTGCTAGGTTCCCTCATCGTCCAAGGCCTCTGCTGTCCTTTTTCTAAGGTTTAAAAGCAAGCTTATAATTAGTGACTGGTAGTCACTTGGTATCTTCCTTGAGAATTGGATTCTGATCCAAATTAGAATCAAAATACTACACAAAAGTGCAGTATTTTAAAAATTTCTTACGGGTAACGAGATAGGTCAGCTGGTAAAGGCACTCACCACCAAACCTGATGATCTGAACCCCACAGTAAAAGCAGAGAACTGACTGTGGCACCGGCTGACATCACATGTATGCAGCGATACAGGACTCCACAGAAGTAATGCATGAACTAATAAATGTCATTTAAATTTTTTTCCTAGATATGACCTAAATTCTGTTCTAATGAAATTTTAGAAGAGCACAAGCAGTTGAGATGTAGTGGGGGCCGTTTCATCACAGCCATTTCTTTGGTATCTCCAGTAAGGAAGTGCAGTAGCACTGGAGTAGCAGACAGGTCTTATCTCCGAGAATTCACTTATGCAATTACAAGCTGTCAAAATTTTCTGAGAGAAGTAGAAAACTTGGTAATGAACTGTAGAAGAAACACTTCCTTTAACCTAAAATTAAGAATGTGTACAACATAGTTTTCATCATGCAGAAAACAGCTAGTCTGGGGGAAGAGAGTGATGCAGGGCATCTCGGAGGGGAGTCATGGACTGCAGTCAGTGTCTGATACCAAACTTTGCTTTGGGAGTTTTTTCAGCACTCTGAAAACAGAAAGCGGAAATTCTTAGATCCCTGTGTTCTTGAGTGCAGTTCTCTTTTCCATCACTGAGCAACATCCTGTGTGATACACAGCCCAGTGACAACTACTCAGAGTCATTTTCAGTGTAACTCTTCAGAGCCTCCCCCATCCTTTACCTTGCACCCCAATCTTCAGGAGCTACGTGATGTAGTTTGCAAGTAGAGGGCATGCTGACAGTTGTCATCTAACTGTCATGCAGTTCTTGTCATCTAAGATGTTAATTCATAAGCAGTGAATACAAACCTTTCAAGTCAGAGTTACTCATACTATAGTCGTTTATTTTAGCTTCTAGATTGTTTTCCTGATAGGTACATAGAGATGCTCATTTAAATAGCAAGAGCAGTTTGCAGTGGCCATATAGTTCATCTTCTATGCCTGTGTTCAGCCAAGGTCACAGCCCTGACTCAGGGTCTGGTACTGCCTGTACGTGGCCTCTAATAGGAGAAGTTCCTTAAGTAAGTTCTACCTGACTCTCCCCAAGTCTCAGCTCTGAAGCATGGCAAGTTTATAGAAAGCTGCCCATGACGTGCATCTACAGAAACCATCCATTTTCTTGAGAGCTGTCTATATCTTAGAGGGATCAGTGCAGGCATCTCGAGAATTGGTTGATATCTTCCTTCTCTTTAGTTATTTTCTTCACATATTTCCCACCATTCCTGTTCACTTTCACAATGTAATTAATACTTCAGTTATTTGAGAAAATCATAGCATTTTGTTTTTTTGCCAACACATCAGTTTCACTGGAATCAGGACTGTCCAACAAAAACATTATTAGCCATTCATGGTCTTAATTTTGGTTTTTATGAGTTAAATTACAGAAAACATTAAATGCTATGAGACATTCATTTGTTTTATAATAAGGCAGTGTAATTAGCAATTAGTAGCTTTTTAAAGATAAGCTATTAGTTCTGCTCTCTCCCTTCTTAATTCCAGCGAAGATCATTTTTGTTCCAGGGATGTCCTTTTTGGGATTCTCCAAATACTCTCTCAGGGTATCCTCTCCCCAGGTGATGCCTTCATCATTGCTGGCATCTGTGTAAGAGAATCCAGTAGTCCGCCGGCCTGTCTTCCACCCAAATAGACCCTGGAGATTTGGTCCAGTCTTATGCTTGTCTCCCTTTCCACAGTGTGGCACATGTCTGAACAAAAACCTTGTCTCAGCATCACTTGTTTTTAGTTCACTCCTGACTGGTCAACAGCACAAATGTGATGACCGGAAGATGGACATGCCACGCTCTCCACTACAGTGTTTTACAGCAACAACAGTCTGGCATGAACCCAGCTGATGGCCTGCTTTGCTAAGATCAGATTGTCCCACAGTAATGGAATTACTGGAATCAATTGTTGAGATCTAGCCTTCACTCATTTACTAATCTCCTTTGATGGTGTTAGTCTGTGATTCCTTCTCAAGTTCCCAGGGGCTCCTAATTCTGGTTCTTCTTGTTTTAAAAGCCTACAACCTTGCACAGAGGCACCTTTAACAGTCTGTTGGGTTTGATTAAGTTTTATTTTATTGTTAGCATGGAATGCTACTGGACTTTTCTTTAGCAGAATCAAAAAAACTAAACTATGCAAATAGCTTTGAAGAACTTGGACTTTTGAAACTTTGCATGGATTTATTTTAAAATAAGGTTCTTTTCTTAAAGTGTCTTCTCACAGGTATGAAGCACCTAGTGATGCTATTGAGGTGATAAGTCCTGCCAGCTCACCTGCACCACCCCAGGAAAAACCACAGGCCTATCAGCCAGAGATGGTTAAGGCAAATCAAGCAGAAAGTATGTCTGTCTTGCCACTTGTGTGTTTCATATTTGCATTAACATTTGCTTCTAGTTTCCTGTCTAGGCCATGGTAAGACTAACTTGTTGCAGAGTAATCTACTCTAGAAGCATTTAGAGCTGTACTAACAAAATACACTATTAAACTATGATTACCCTTTTGTGCATAGGCTGTTGAAAATAGATCAAAAGTAAGTGGTGCCCAAGCACGAGGACCTGAATTGGATACCCAGAATCCATGTGAAAAACCCAGGATAGTAGTAGTCCTTTACCCCAGCTGGAGCAAGAGGTGCAGGGAGTGTGAACAGTAGATCCCTTCCACTCACGAGCCAGCCAGCCCTGCTGAATCCGTGAGCTTCAGGTTCGCCGAGAGACCTTGTCTCAAAGAATAAAAAGATAGACCGCAACAGAGGGAAGAGACGACATCAGTCTTGGCTTACGTGTGCACACTCACTCTATAACAAGCATATGTGCATATACACACATAGGGAAATGGCTGAAAATTTTGCTCACTTCTACACTCAGAAGCATGAAAACTAGTAGAATAAATCAGTGGATTTTTTTTCTCCAAGATATAAATACATAAATGATGTGATAGGTGCATATATCTTACATTTTTCTGAGTCACGCTCTGTATTTGATGCTGAGTGTGGGGCAGCAGCATCCTTGGGGTAACATGTCTACCTACTGTCTATTAGATGAGTCCCCTCAACAGTATGAAGGACCACTGCATCATTATCGGTCCCAGCAGGGATCACCGTCTCCACAGCAACAGCCACCACTGCCCCCATCGTCCCAGGCAGAGGGAATGGGACAGGTGCCCAGGACCCATCGACTGATCACACTTGCTGACCACATCTGTGTAAGCCTTTTCCTACTTCTATTATTATTATCATCATTATTATCATTATTAAAATATGCCAAAAGCAGGGTTTTTTTTTTTTTTTTTAAACAAGAAAATCATAGCAAAGATATTCAGGTTAGGCTGGCATGGGGCACATATGCCAGCAGTCAGGACTCTGAGGCAGGATTACTGCTGAGTTTAAGGCTGTTTTGTGCTCAGAATGAAACTTCACACATGCAAAAGAGTGCAAAAGAAGCAGCTGAGTTTACAGCCCACTCTCTTGGGAGACATTTAACAACTTCCTGACTGCCTCCTTTTCTCATTCACAGCAAATTATCACACAAGATTTTGCTAGAAATCAAGTTCCCTCGCAGCCTTCTACTTCTACATTCCAAACTTCACCATCTGCTTTGTCGTCCACACCTGTAAGAACTAAACCGTCAAGTCGCTACAGCCCAGAGTCTCAGTCTCAGACTGTCTTGCATCCCAGACCAGGTCCTAGAGTCTCTCCAGAAAATCTTGTGGATAAATCCCGGGGAAGGTATAGTTTTGTTTTGTACCAAACATAAATTGTATATCAATAAGATCATTTAAATATGTCTATAAGTTAGGAGATGCATTTCTCATATTAAATATCAGAGAATTTGCCCTTATTCTCTGGAAAGTGGAAGTAGGGGTATTTTTCTCCTCCCTGTTATTTTCAGGATGTCTACTGCCTGTGTACTTAGCACTGTATATGTGGATCAACATATATTCAAAAGTAGAATGACTCTCAGTAAAGCAGGATGTGCTAGCTAGCACATACTCTGAATGCACACAGAGGATGGAGAAGCCAGTGCTTAGATACAAAGAGATTTGCAGCAGATGAGTAGAGCCAGGTACAGATGGCACTCTGGACAGAGACAGGCAGATGATAAGTGACAGTGTCACAAAAAAGTTGAGTAGAAAAAGAGTAGGAAACCACCAGATGTGGTGACTCACGCCTTTTATTCACAACAGAGGCAGGCAGATTTCTTGTGAGTTCCAGGACAGTCAGGACTATGTAGACATCCTGAATCAAACAAAATAAAAGAGATAAACCTCATGTGTATCCTTAATGCAGCGAGTGGCCAGCTGTTTTTGGTTTTATTCTTACTTCCCTACCCCATTCCCACACCCCATCTCCCTGCCACACTGGACTATTTTGAAGCAAATACTAGACATAGACTAGACATTTAAAAGGCTTAATGATCTTAAAGACATAATACAAGCATGCTTACTCTCTTTTTGTGGGGTAAGGATTGTCTTTTGAGACAGGGTCTTTGTATACAGTCCTTACTGTTCTGGAACTTGCTGTGTAGACCAGGCTGGCCTCTGACTAGAAGAGACCCACCTGCCTTTGCTTTCCGGGTGCTGAGATTAAAGGTGTGCATTACCACACTGAGTGTACACTTTTCTCCTCTCTGTGAAGGATTACAGCAGAAGGCGCTGTAATCCTTCAGAGGCTGAAGGAGACACGTAGATCTCAGGAGTCTCTTTTAGATTAATCTGAAAAACACCGAGACACGCATACCAAAGATAGAGACAGACAGACAGACAGACAGACAGACAGACAACTGTGTTACAGAATTGGAACAATTGATGACATTTATGAAGAGGGATTCCAGTTGGCTTCTCTACTTATAACCTATATCCATGAATCTGAAAGATAATAGTTAATTTCTTTCATTAGTAAAATTATTTGATTTATCATTTAAAATATTTACATAATCCATTTTACTGTCATATTGTTCTGGGAATGTAACTGAAGCTAGGTGAATGGCCTACTTTGGCCCTGATCCATACTTAAGGGAGTCCTGCAGTTTTAGAATAGAATGTGCATCCTGAGCTGTATGGAAATGGCTGATAATTGGGGAGAAGAGGTAGGAGATCTGTGTGCTTATTTTTGTTGCTATTTCATAACTGTAATTTTTGCTACTGTTATGAATCATAATATGAATATTTGTGTTTCTAATGCTCTTGGCAAACACACAAGTTAAGAACCACTATTTTACACTGATGGTTCTTTTTTTTTTTTTTTTTTTTTCCTGGAGCTGGGGACCGAACCCAGGGCCTTACGCTCTACCACTGAGCTAAATCCCCAACCCCTACTGTGTGCTTATTTTTACATTAAAAAATACATACATATAGTTGAAGTTTATCTAAACTAAAGGTTAATCCAAAAAGGACAAGACCTGAAGATAAGTCAGGCTTTTTCTCCTGCATGTGGGTGTTGATGGATACAAGATTAAAGGTTCACAGATAAATCTGGGGAAAAAAAAAAAAAAAAAAAAACAAAACCTAAACTACTACTACGATTTTAAGAACAGGGTAGAATTGATTAGGGTAGGAAATACCATTATGTATAAGATTAAATGTACTATAATAGTAAATGCAGACATTAAATCAGAGGTGGCCTCAGAGGGAGTACAACCTAAAATATTGCATTTTCTACCCCAGCAGGCCTGGAAAATCCCCAGAGAGGAGTCACATCCCATCGGAGCCCTATGAGCCCATCTCCCCACCCCAAGGTCCTGCTGTGCATGAGAAGCAGGACAGCATGCTGCTCTTGTCACAAAGGGGAATGGATCCTGCCGAGCAAAGGTGAGGGACATGCACACATCTTTGCCCTTTTGCTCCTTTAGGGGCAGGTTGTGCCTGAGGCTTTATCTAACCACTGCCTCTCTTCTCCTTTTAGAGGTTCTTGTAAAGGATAAGACTCTGGGAAGAACATCTGGGAGTATTTTTCCCCATGAGCTAATACTACTGGATAATATTACTACTTTGGCTAATAATACTACTAGCTAAAACCTCTCATTTCAGTAAGCTAGGGAAACTTCCTCATTACTCCAGAAGAATAATCTAGAATAACTTTCTAGATCTTTTTCAAAACCTTACTTGGGCATCTGGTGGCAGTGGTTCAGCCAACATAGAATACTTACCTGTGTCAAGTGTTCAGGACTGCACACAGAGCCTTGTATATTTTCTTTTTCCCACTTTGACCTGAATTAGTGAGTGTTCTTCATTCGTCCCTAATTGCTCTGTACCTCACCAGACTTAGCTGGCTAAGACACAATGTGTAAAACAGTCACAGCGTGGCATTTGCATTTCTTCAAGACCAGACTTAGAAAGCTTCATTTCCTGCTGTTTCACCCTATGTTTTATTCTGTGTCATCTGAGTTCCTTTTCTTCAAAAGCACACCGTTTTCTTGGTATTAACATCCAGTGGCAAATACATGATTTCATGGTAGCCAAAACTCAGAAAGAGAGCAAAGTCCAGTTTTAAAACAGGTCTAACTCTGCAGGTGGATTTATTGTACATAACACAATGTGTTACCACCTTCAATAACAATGAGGAAGAAAATCATACATTCCTGTTTTCCCAAATGGAATTTTTATGCACTGGGACCATTATTTCCTCTGCTTGTCTTTGTTTGCCGATAGTATTATTGTATTTTACTGGTAAATGAATACATGTGACTAGCTGGGGTTGTCAATGATGTTCTCTTACCATCTCTGTTGGGGGAGCCTGCTGGACTTTGGGTATAGGAAGCTAACCAGTGAAATACGAGATTCCTTGCATTAAGACTCAGCTGTTCTGTTGTTTGTCTTACAGTTGGGCCATTTTATTTAGATACTGAAGCTAATTTGCTAAAACCCACTAATAATTGGCTAGACATCAGCTTTTGCTAGTTTACAGGCAAGTGTGTTATTAGTCACAGCTAGTGTACTTAAAAGACAGTGTTGCGGGGTTGGGGATTTAGCTCAGTGGTAGAGGCCCTGGGTTTGGTCCTCAGCTCTGGAAAAAAAAAAAAAAAAGACAGTGTTGCTACTAAGTTAGTTCCTAGCTTATATAACCATAGTTTGTGTGGTTAAGCAAAGGAAAAAAAAAAAAAAAAAAAACCTTGGTAAGTTTTATTACTTATCCTATAAGAATTGGTGCTGTGCTGTAGATTAGCCAAGCATGGTGGCACACGCCTTTAATCCCAGCACTGAGGAGACAGAAGCAGGCAGATCTGTATTCAAGACCATTCTGGTCTAGAGTGAGACAGTCAGAGCTACATAATGAAACTCTTGTCCAAAAAACCCAACCAGATAGATATGGATGGACGGACAGAGCGCTGTGGATAATCTTAATTTTAATACTGAGTTTGCTGCTTCACTTCTCAGAACTCAAAAGCATTAGACTGTTTTCTAATGCGTTCATGGTAACATAATGCTCTGGAGGGTTTGTAACCAAGACAGAATAGAAGGCAGAAGTTTTCTGAGTGTTATTTAAAGGAGTGGTCCCAGGGCTAGGAGTGCATGGTTATAACAGACTGAACTCTGTTCCTGACAGGAGTGATTCTCGATCACCAGGAAGTATAAGCTACTTGCCTTCATTCTTCACCAAGCTTGAAAGCACATCACCCATGGTTAAATCAAAGAAGCAGGAAATTTTTCGTAAGTTGAACTCCTCTGGTGGAGGTGACTCTGATATGGGTAAGTGGGATTTCTTTCATGAACCCCAAATAAAACATGCCTTAACAATGCTATCTCCAATGTTGTCTTTTTTACAATACTTGTTTGATGCTTTTCATAGAGCATTTTGATTCTATTCAATGCCAGCAAATTCACAAATAGTTCCTTCTTAGGAAGCAGGAACTTGGGTGTTTTCTGAAGCCATTTTTCTTCATGGAGAACTAATGCTGAGTCTAGGGCACATTTTTCTTTACACATGACTAAATTAATTCTATATAGGTTTTTATTGATTTCTGTTTTCTTTTAAAGCCCATTTAAGCCTACTTTTTTAATCTTCAAATATTTGAAAAGCATGTTCTTCATAGTCTTGCCTCTGTTCAATTCCTTTTCACATGTCCTTGTTATATTATCTCACTTGTGTAGCTTATCTTTTGGGAGTCTTCTGAGTAATACAAATTAAAGGTGTGATCTGTCCTTCATGTATCAGTCTTAGTATAGTGTAAGAATATCTTTCCAGTCTTCTTAGTAACCTGAACAATTAAGTTACATGACATTATACCTAAAAACAGATGTCAAGTTGTTCTGGGCTATTCTGAAATCACCTCTCCTTTGCTGTTTTGGGGATTACTAGTTATCTGCTGGCCAGGGCAATTTATTCTTGCTTCGTCCTAGCTGTTTTCTAGCCTATCAGGACCTGAGGATTTCAAGGGTCTCCGTGCAATCACGTAGCACACAGATGCAACTAGGATATACTTATCTGTCTTTAAAAACATAAACAGTAATTGTTGAAAAAGATTAAGTAGCTACGATAGTGCACATCACTAATTAATTACCTTCATTTTATAAATAAGGAAGGAAATTGAGTCAGACGTTTAATAACTGATAAAGGCCACACAAGTAATACTAGAAATGGAACTCAAACCCAGCATTCCAACCTGAATCTCTTGCTTCTGCCAGTGTACCCCAAACTGTTCTGTACTGGTCTCCAAAGCTGTTGGTAATGTCTTCAAAAGGCTGGTTATTTCCACGCCTCTGCTACGAGCTGGGTTTATCAGCTTACCAATGACAGGGAATCTAAAGAGACCTGTCTCTGACCTGTGATTTGCTAGTCTCCTGACCCTGTCAAAAGAAACTCTGGGTTCTGACACTGAACTGCCAGGCAGATGTGTAATTATATCTCTAGTATTTGTGATTAGTGTTCATTGATTTTTGAGTCTCTATTGAATGGTAGAGAGAAAAGGATGAGCCCGCACCCCTTGTTGTGAACTTACCCTATCAGTTATTAGATGTTCTCTTGTTCCCTTTCATTTTAGTACACCAACTATAGGTTCACTATGGAAAGTGAGCAGTAGCGCCCAAGGCTGGAAGGGATTTCAAGAGAGAAATGCCCTAGATTCTCTTGAAGTGGCAACAAATTATAGAATGCTCACCAGGACTGTCAGACTCTCACACTCATCTATTGCTAAAACCAGAACCATTCCAGGCCTTTCGTCTCCAGTCTTAAAAGTTCATCTGCTTATGTTCTTAAAAAAAATCACTAACAAAAAAAACCCTGGTGTTTTCACGTGCATACTCTCTTATCTCAGAGATGACCTTTCCAAGCAGAGACCCAAGGCTGAAGGACAGCAGGTTATTGGGGACCATTTCCTCCTGGTGTTGTCTTAACTTATGGGGGTCAAATTCTTAAAGGAGTATGCCGCGAGTTCACAAAGCCGACTTCCTTTGATAGTGTTTTTACACTGTCCTCAGTAACAGCTCCCATGATTCAGCTGGCATTTACTTAACTAAGTACCATGTTGATGGGCGGTCTCACAAATGTTTAAGGAAACATTTACCTAACAGGAGATAAAATGTGCTGGCATTTTAAGGCCAAAATAACAAAACTGTGTTAAAGAGTCTGGGATTTTCAGTTTACATGTATGGTTGTTTTTGTATATGTTTGTGTATCACAACAGCCAGAAGAGAGCTTTGTGTCCCTGGTACTGGAGTTACAGCTGACCGTAAACGGTCTCATGGATGCTGGGAATCAAACCCAGATCCTCTGAAAGAGCAGTCAGTGCTCTTAATCACTGAGCCATCTCTCCAGCCTCAAGACCTGGGATTTTTTTATTGTAAGAGCTCTGACCATATAGAAAGGAATCTATAAATATTAAAGAACCAGTGGTTCTAAGCTACCACTCAGCCTTCACTGGGAAATAGAATGGAGAACCCAAACGCCCTAACGCACTCACTGCTAATGCCTTCAGTTTGAGTGGTCACCTCCCATTGGCAGTTGCTGCTTCTGCAGCCTGGCCCTTGGCTTTTTCTCTCCAGGGCTCTCCGTACCTTTTCTCTTACACACTGTAATTTTGCAGCATTCAAAATGAATTTCATACTGAAACCCTTGAATTTATATCTGAAATCCAGCTCTTTTTTTCCTAGAGTATATTACTGGGTCTTTATTAAAGCTGAACATCCACATCCACTCTATTCGACACACGAAGTTCCTGCTTGTTAACAAGTTGTTAATGTCAGCTCTCAGGTGCTTTTCTTTCCTGGGCTTTATAAACATGTCACATCTCCTTTAAGACAAGGAGGCATTGGGGCTGGAGAGATGGCTCAGTGGTTAAGAGCACTGGCTGCTCTTCCAGAGGTCCTGAGTTCAAATCCCAGCAACCACACGGTGGCTCACAATCATATGGAGTTCTGATGCCCTCTTCTGGCACCCAGGAGTACATTCAGATAGAATACTCATATATAGAATAAATAAATCTTAAAACGTATTTAAACATTTTTCAAAAAGTAGAAAGAAAACGGCATTTTTACTAAGTTACCAGGCCATTCTGATCTGTATATGAAAACAGCATATTTAACTCTAAGCTGTAGAAGGGAAGGAGGGCCACAGTGTGTTACCATTGTGAGTATTCCCATTGTTTGAGCCAAATAAAATTATATTCATCTGAGTTTTGTATGTGTGTGTGGCTTTTTGATAAAAGAGTTTCTAATTCTGGCACAGAGATCCTCCTGCCTCTGCCTCCCAGGTGCTGGGCTAACACGTTACCACCACACTTATTCTCATTGTCTAGTCAGTAATGGTACACGAAGTAAGTTCTATAAACTTTGTGTTATTTCAGGCTGACTTCACCCACTATGTTTCCTGTAGTTTTTGTTTTAGAGTTCTTCCCCCTCTTTCTCTTGTCAGTTTCAAACTGCTGTAATCAAGAATGTTTATTTCTAGGCATGTGTTTTTCATAAATGGCTGTCTCTCATCCTTTGGTAGAAGTCTACCTCCCATAGTATATAGTGCTCAGGTATCATTTGTTACACATCTACATACTACCAAGATTTTTTTTCCTTTTACGTTCTCAGTAGGTCTCCAGGTCCCTTCCCTTTATGGCACAAAATGCTTTTATAGTTGGTTTTCATTTCATCTACTTTTATTCAAGTTGCAAATTATAAGTTGTATAGTTACCAGTAGTAGGTGATGGATCAAGGCAGAATCTTCTTACCAAGGGAGTCCCCAAGTGCAGAGCTTCTACTCAGCCCTGGGAGCACAGCTGCTCCACACTATCCATTGTGGTGGTTTTGAAAACCTCTCAAACTTGACTGCTGGCGTTTTCCAAGGGTTGCTGAAGCCCAGACTCCTGTTCCAAGAACAGCATTCTCCTCTTCTGCATATGTGTGTGTTCTCTGAATTCTCTCATTGGTGTTTTGGGTTTTCAACCTGGCCTTACTTTACTTCCTAATATCCTCCCTACCCCAAGAGAGATATTTTTATTTCAGCTACACATAATAAATGAAATGTATGTAGAAAACTAAAAGGTTGACTTTTATTCTAGAATTTCTTGAGACTTTGTATCATGATTATCTCATCTCAATTAACCTCATTTGTTTGAATACAGCAGCTGCTCAGCCAGGAACAGAGATCTTCAATCTGCCAGCAGTTACTACATCAGGTAAGGTTCTTAAACACTTGATGAGAAGAGCAAAACAGAAGTCGTAGGGACGTTTCACTGTGAAGTTTCTGAGTGCTGTGAATTCACTAGCTGGAGAGCCCATGTTTCCTTTTCTGTTTCTTTGTGCCATGCATGATCTGCCTCAAAACCAAGAAGTACACTGCTTTGTCTCCTCAGGTGCAGTAAGCTCAAGAAGCCATTCTTTTGCTGATCCTGCCAGTAATCTTGGTCTAGAAGACATCATCAGAAAAGCTCTCATGGGAAGTTTCGATGACAAAGTTGAAGATCATGGTGTTGTCATGCCTCATCCTGTGGGAGTTGTCCCTGGTAGTGCTAGCACCTCAGTTGTGACGAGCAGTGAGACACGGAGAGATGAAGGGGACCCATCACCTCATTCAGGTAAGGATTTTAGTGTTCTGCTGCTACTTTAAGTTCTGACTGATCACCGAGAGAACTCATGTGCTAGGGAAAGGTGTTGGATCCGCCTGAACTAGAGTTACTGAACATTGTGAACCAATAAGTGTTCCCATTAGCTATTGGGCGTGCTCGCGTGCTCGCTCGTGCTCTCTCTCTCCCTCCCCGCCTCCCTCCAGCCCAGTGTTGTTTTTTGCTGTCATTTACTATCCTAATAAAAATGGCCAAATCTCAGTGCAGCTATGAGCCACAGAGGAGACCACAGAAAGGGAAGAAAAGGCCAGAGAGGCAAAGGCATGGGCCAGCAGCAATGCTGCTTACCTGGGCTTGGTCTCCAGGACCAACAGGACAGAAGGAAGAACTGATACTCGTACTCCTACCCCAAACACCTCAGAGAAAAGAAAAGAAAAGAAAATTGTTTAAGCCTACAATCTTTGAGATCCCAGAACCCAGAATGACATTGGATGAATAGCAATTACTCAAGTGTCTTGCAGACGCAAGTATTACTGTGTCTATAATTACACAACATATAACTCTAGGGGCCATCATTACTAATACAAGAGTGTATGAAATCATTTACAATTTATAAATCAAACCTACAGAGAACCTTAGGAAGGCCATGCTTTCAGTATTTATATATAAAAATCCTTTTATGTTTTAAGCTCTCTTGGGCTGGAGAGATGGCTCAGAGGATAAGAGCACTGATTGCTCTTCCAGAGGTTCTGAGTTCAATTCCCAGCAACCACATGGTGGGCTCACAACCATCTGTAATGGGATCTGATGCCCTCTGCAAGTGTGTCTGAAGACAGTTACAGTGTACTTATATATAATAAATCTTTAAAAAAAAGATTCATTTTTTAAAAAAAGTTATCTCTTATGGTTTTTAGGTTTGTTTCCTGTTTTCTGGCAAAAATCTTGCTGTGGTTAAGAAAAGGGTAAAAAGCAATGACCGTTTAGTGTTTGCCTCCCTCCTCCTATCACTTACATACTGAAGTTTTGTTTCTGTTCTCCTAATTTTTACTACTTGTATATTTCTGTGCTTTAAAACCAGTTGGCAACTACTAGGGAGTTAAAGTGATATAATTGGGGGGTAGGGTGCAACTGTTGGGGCTGATAAAAAACATGTGCTAAGTGATGTGGGTTCTTTAAGTCTGTAATATTTTGTTATAGAACCCAGTCACGTGTCTCAGTGCTGTGAACTTTGTGGTGGGAGGCTATAAAGAGCTGGTGAGACTTGCAGCGTTCCTGTGAGGTCCTGGAGGAGAAAGTGTATCTTCTGCGGCCTGTCCTTTAGTTCTCCACTTGCTTCTTTTAAACTGGGATGGAGGCAGGGCAGAGGGAAGAAGCTGTTTATTGACATTACCTGCAGTCTTAAGGCCAGCAGCATTTCCTGTGCCACCAAGCTTTTAAGTTCATAGGATGAGGATGTGCCCTGATCTGGATTCTTCATTTAGCATTACATAGTCAATATTTTGGTAAGGTTTGTTTTTGTCACTAAGAAATTAAATTATTTATCAGTAATTAATAGTATATTTGAATTTCACTTTTAGGAGTGTGCAAACCAAAGCTGATCAACAAATCGAACAGCAGGAAGTCTAAATCTCCTATTCCTGGGCAGAACTACTTAGGAACTGAAAGGCCTTCTTCTGTCTCCTCTGTACATTCAGAGGGTGATTACCACAGGCAGACACCAGGATGGGCTTGGGAAGACAGGCCGTCTTCAACAGGTAAGCAGCCTATCACGTGTTTGTGAATTAGATGGTGCAGTTTGGGCAAGAACTTTAGTTTTTATGTAATTACTTGGGTCTACTTGTCATACGAGATTTTATATTTATACGATCCATACATCACTGTCTCTGTACTGTGCTGTGGTAACCAGTGTTTCCAAGTTAGGTTGGGTTCAGCTTTTACTACGAAATCAAAATCCTAACTGGGCAGTATAATATTTTTAACAAGAGTATGTGGAGGGGTTTAAGTGTTAAAAATATAACCATAGGGGCCTGTGAGATACTGAAATGGCTGAAGTGTAAAGTGGTTGCAGGCCACGTGGCCTGAGTTCAACCCACCTACATAAAGACAGCAGAGGAAAATGAACTCCCAGACGTTGTTCTTTGACCTTCAACCACGTCATGGTAGAAGCATGTCCATACATAATTCACAACATAATCAAACAAGAATTAAATATTTTAAAAATTCACCCTTTTTTTTGAAAGAAAGTTAATACACATATCCCATTTTTCCACCCTCAAATTTCACCTGAGCCCTCTTGCTGTGTGTGTCTAACAATTTCACAATTATTATACCTATACACTTTAAGGCTTCTGCCTTTTAAATCTCTAATGCCATATGTAAAAGGGATTGTGTATTAGTAATCTCTTACAAAAGCAAAATTCATTAGCATGTTCATTAGCATACAAAGTGACTACTGCAGTTCCACACATAAGTGTGTTGGTGGTTCTTATTCCCTGCCCGCATTCCCTCCACTCAGCTGTTTTTTTTTTTTCAGAGCTGGGGACCGAACCCAGGGCCTTGCGCTTGCTCAGCTGTTTTCTTACCTCATGGTTCCATTTATTTTAGGGAAGGAATTATTTGATGAAATATGTCTTATGGTTTTGTTTAAGCTGATAGATATGCAATGGAGAAATCACAAAGCGAAGTGGTATTCTTGTGCCCCATTCAAATCTCATACACATTAAGTTGACCAAGTGAGACTGTGTAGAGGTCATACAGCCTGCCTAACAGTTTTAGATATTTGCCACATTCTGATTTCTACTGGACTAGGCTCCCCCGTTGACAACTTAATATTCAGTAGTTCCTTCTTGAATTCTCCAAGAAGACATGTGATATGATATCACAGACTTATCAGCCTTACCCATGTGGCTACTTGTGTTATTTAATCCTTTCTAATGTTAAAATGATTGTTGGCCTTTCCTTGCCATTCTGTTTTCAAAGTATCACAAGACAGTTTTACCAGAACACTTCTTCCTTGTTCCGTCCTGTAAAGACTGCATTGAATGCTAACACTGAAAACCTCATTTTCCTTTGCAGGCTCCACTCAGTTCCCTTACAACCCTCTGACCATCCGGATGCTGAGCAGTACCCCGCCAACCCCGATCGCCTGTGCCCCGTCAGCCATCACCCAGGCAGCTCCGCATCAACAGAGCCGCATCTGGGAGCGGGAGCCGGCCCCGCTCCTCTCAGCACAGTATGAGACACTGTCTGACAGTGACGACTGAGCTGCACAGGAGAGCACTCTGGCTTTGATTTTAATTGCAGATAAAAAAAAAAAATCTGCCCTCCTATGATTTGTGCCCAGAGACTTCTCAGGAGAGCCAGGGCTACGGATGAGGAAGAAATGATGGAAATTCATTTGGAAAAATCAAATGGGAAAAAAAAAATTTGCCTCCAATACAGGCAATTCAATGGATTATAACAGTGGAGAGTTGTAGAGTTTTTTTTAAAACTGGACAATTCTTGTTCTTACATCTGTTTGTAAAGAAAACCATGATGTCTTTAAATCACTCTTCTGTAAATAGATGACCTTTTTGCAGTGTATCCCCTTGCTGTAGTATCTGGTGTACTTAAATTTAAATCAGCGAATCAACACTTGGGGTAATTTTTAAAATTCTTTGTGTATCTTTTTAACCCCAGCCTTCTAAACAACCTCACACAGCCCAGTTCCACAGTGCTGGCTGTCATGGGCATTGTACTTTTGTTTCCTCGAAATTCAGCTTTCCCAGTGATGTTTAAATCTTGTGGAAATACTTAGGTTTTTAACACATACCCTGTCATAAAGCCTGTATGAGGTCAAAGGCAGGAGCAGCAGAACTGTCATATTGTGAGTTCCAGTGCAGGCTTTACTTTCTTCATTAGTAGCACTGAAAAAATTACTGCATGGGTATGTTATAGTTCAGTTTTAAAGTTTAAAGGCTTATTCGAGGCATACCTCAATGTTTATGCACACTGGTAATTTAACCATGCCCCTAAGTATTCTTCTGCATTTGATGCAGCCCAACAAAGCTTCTGTTCTGAAATAAATTTTGACTATCCTGTCCATAGCTACAGTATACATCATTTGTGACATAAGAGTCTTCGTTTCTCAGGTTTCAAGCAAGAAGTATACATACTTTTCTTTAGATACAGAACTGGCGGAGTTAAAAAGATAACAATCTGTCTAGGACCTCTGTCTTCCAGGCTTGTTTTTATGCTGCATCCTGAACTAACCATTGAACACAGTGCTCTTCTCTTCTCTTCATCAGTGCCCACTCTCTGCTTCTAGGGAACACCAGTAAAGTGTTTTCATTTCACAGGTTCTTAAGGTGCGAGTAATTTAAGGAGTGAATTTTAAACTAATTGTGGTACTACAGGATCACTTTATTAAGAATGCTTGCTGTGTTTCAGATTTGTTCTCAGATGGCTTTATCATGGTGTTTAGGCTTCCTTCCACTGCAGACAGATGCTTAGTGGTCTGGGGATAATGCCACTCAGAATTAGAAGGGTCTTCAGGAGACCTGAACTTCTAAAAGACAGGTCTCTAGCACCACTACCTGGGCACCTCTTAGCATCTATCTATCTATCCCACAGGTTTTCTAATCCTTTTTTATAGATGAGGATGCAGGCTAGGTACTTGTCAAGTAAGAAAGACATTTGAGATCTTAAACTTAGCTATGTGTCATAGCACATACCTTTAATCCCAGCACTCAGGAGGCAGGCAGAGCACAAAGCTAACCACATTACAAGATGAGTTCTGGGCCAGCCAGAACAGGATTCTTACCAGCTTTACAGCAGTCACAAACACAATGAAGACTAAATGTTCTCACTAGGTTTACTGCAGAGAGGGCCCCTGCCAAGGTACAGCCACAGTCTAGACCTTAGTAAATCACTTTGTCAACTGGCCCAAAAAATGATCATACACTGGATCCCGACTGTCTTGTCTTACTGTATTTCAGGTTGGGTTCATCTAAGGACCAGTCAGCCTATCTCAACCTACTCTTGTAGCTCCTCCTGAAGACTGCTTGTACCATGTTCATGACAATACAATATGAAATCCAGAATCATTTTTTAGTTCAAAACAAAACAGAATCCTCACAAGTTTACCTATAGAGGTGGAGGACATCTTACCATGATACTAAGGGCAGAAGCAAGTAATGAGTCTATGACGTCAGCTGCAAATCAAGATGTAGCATTTGTTGTGGGCCAACACTATATCTGTAACACATGCACATACAACTAAATCAAGGTCTTCCAGCAGAGGTAATATTCTGACAATTTTCCAGTCTATTTCGTGAGAAATTTTATACTACACTTTAAATTTTCATATGCTGTGATTGTCTTACATACACTTAAGCCCTGAAAACCCTACATACATGGTATAGTTTAAAACTTTAATATGAAATTAAATGTAAATTGCTTAAAGTTGTAATCAGTAAAAGGAGATGAGTCCCTTTGTCTCACCGCCTTTTTATAACAGTGAAGTGAGTGCTGCTGGGGACACACCACAGACGCCACAGGACGTGAGGTCAATCACCGTGGAACATTGAAAAGCCCAACAAACACCTAACTTCGGTAACTTTGGAATTATAAAAAAGTAAAAACATTTTCAAAGCAAAAGGTGACTGAACTCTTATCTGGTTATTCATGGTTAGTGGGATCACATGTGGTTAGCTAGAAGTGAATGGTAGATGAGCTCAAACAGAAGATGGGGCTCTCCCCGCACAGCACAGACTCTGGTACGTCTCTGAGGATTTGGACCTTAGTATGTCCATTTAGTAACTTGGCCATTGTTTTTCTAAGATTATTAGAATACCTAAGTATTGTATAGTCTCCAGTTTATTGTGAAAACTGTCTCCTGTATAAACACATGAACCCAAAGTCCACTGGCAGTCTTACTCACACCACGCACCTCCACAGGCATGCTACCACCACCAGGCTTCCTTCATGGCACCCAGAAAAACTGTCTTTTTCTTAGGCAAAAGACCATTTGTCAGACTGCAAAGGTAAAAGCATTCATCCATGTATCTTGTATTTATATACTCTGAGGCAGTGATACAGTCGTCGGACAATCTAATTGGTTTCACACTTCACAGCTGTAAATACAGAGACTGCAAAAGAAAAAAGAGCTAAACAGGATCCAGGTAGGGGTTGCACGTTACCTTGGTGTACGCCGGTGCTGGCAGCAGTGCCTGACTCCCGTATGTGCCTGTCTTTATAAAGGAACCCTAGTGCTCGGATGGCATGGTGGGGGCTTCCTTCCTTCTGCCACCACCATTGCCAGTAGTTATATATAAACAGGTACACAGTTCAAGTGTCTCATTTCCATTTGAGAAGTGAATGCTGCCTAATGGTGGCCAACTAGAATTATCATTGCCCTTCATAGTCATTAAATCTCACAATGCTTCAATAAAATAGTGTGTAAGAACTCACCACAATCCTCATGTGTAATGACACAAGTAACTTGTTTGGCAGAGACAGATAGAGAAGAGTTAAGCATGAACCAAAATCTGATGGAAGGTATAATGACCATATCATGGGGAACTTGGCCAACTGTAGTCTACAGTTTTCTCAGACCAGCATGGACTGTACCTAAAGGCTGTTTCACCTTTAAAAACAAAAGTAGGGCCAGGCACTTGCAAGGCTGAGGGAGGAGTACTCCAAGTTGGAGGCCAACGTCAAGCATACAGCAATTTCCAGGCCAGCCTACACATAGAGATGCCCATCTCAAAGTAAAATTTAGAAACAGAAGTGGCAGTGTATAGGATTTGTCCTTCACCGAAGCTGAGTTGAAGAAAGTTGAATTTCAACAATGATTTACACCACCGATTGAGGTCCAGACAATGAAGGAACAGTTACTCCTTTGGGTTATCAGAGGTTACCTCTCTATGACAAAATGAACTTCTATAGCTTAACAACAAACATTAAGTCAAAAGTCTACTTTTTCTTGACAGCTCAGCCAATTCTTCCCTGATGTGCTGAACAGAAAACTCATCTCTTTTCAGCTCTGCTTGCTTCAGTGCTTCCTGGTAGATCTCCTTTGCTTGTGTGTATCGTTCTAAAATAACCCAAAGAGAGGGGAGAAGAAAATATGTGTTTTCACTAGGAACCACTAGTGAGGACACTGTATGATTTGCTGAATGCTTCAAATTGACATCTAGGGCTATCTGGTGTCTTGCATACATGACAGCTGGGTGAGAGAAGCTGAGCTTACAGTAGGTGTCAGATCTAAAGTACTCAGTGCTGTGGAATTACAGTGGGCTCTCCCTTGGCCAAAGATTTCACAATGGTGTTGCATGCAGTAGAGACTTATGCTCTCAGGTTTATGGGAACTTTAAGCCCTGAGTAATGTGGAATCAGAAACTGAGGTCTTATTATATTGTGGCTGCAGAACACTGCGAATTACACCTGTGAAAACATGTCTGTAAAACAAGACCAGGACCTATCATTGCATGGTAGTCTCTGCCTTCACATGGTCGTGCAGAAATATGGAAGTTTTATGAATGAAGCAAAATTGTACTTTAACACACATGCATGTTTTTTACCCTTACTTAGCCAGTTTTTTAACTTACAGCAGTGGTTCTGCACTTTCTTAATCCTGTGACCCTTTAATACAGTTCCTCAAGTTGTGGTGACCCCCAACCATAAAATTATTTTCACTGCTATTTCATAACTGTGATTTTGCTACTGTTATGAATTGTAATGTAAATATCTGTGTTTCTAGTGGTCTCAGGCAACCCTATGAAAGAGTCCTTCGGCCCCAAGGGCCTCACCTATAGGTTGAGAACCACTGACTTAGGGGTTTCTTCATTGCCATTGTCCTCCCCAAAATCATTTCACTTCAAAGCCCAGTGATGGAAACTCTCAGAATGCAATCCGTTTCCACTGCAACCTACCTCTGTGTATCAAGATGGCAGCCAGATTGCTGAGCACCATGTGCAGCTCAGGGTGATTTATCTCCCTTGCCAGATCTGACGCCCTCTGCATATAAATGTAGGCATCATCAAAGTGGCCCTGCGCATCCAGAGCAGTAGCCAAGTCACTCATCAGCACAATGGTCTATAACAGAGAAAACAAGCCTTTTCTTTACAAACACGTCTGCAGAACGTTAACCTGACGCTTGTCACACTGCATACCCACAAGTCCTCAACTTTACCTCAACCACAGTTACAGCAGCACTCCTGCTCCAACCCTAATCCTCCCCGGGAAGACACAGATCACCTGTACTGTGGAGGGCCTCACTATGACTTTGGAACTGAGGAACATAGATGGGGCTCTGAATTCAGGCATGCTTCTTACTGTTTCCCAATGGCACGCCTCCGGCTCCCTGCATTAAGTCCTAAATACTCCATGTCCAATCTAATTTGTTTACCTGGTGGACTGCAGGCATCAAACAGAGCAATCAACTCCTACCCCAAGAATATTTTTTTGCCAGAAGAAGCAGAGATGATCTCAATTCAGTGTTAATCTTTGTTAGTTTTTCAAGACAGGATTTCTTTGTAGCCTGGCCTTGAATTCACAGTGGTCCACCTGCCTCTGTCTCTTGAGTGCTGAGATTAAACCACCACCACTAGTTGGTTCAATTCTACATTTAATACTTTGTTTTGCCTGCTTTGAAAAATTAAATAAAATTCTGTAATAATGGTTTTAAAAGTTATGGCCATAGCTCAGAGGTAGAGCCCTTGCCTTGAATTTATGAGGCTTTAGGCCAGCCAAAAAGAAAAAAAAAAAAAAAGAATTCAAAGTCTCTACTTCCTCACCTCCCAGTTTCACAGGGGAAAAAGATACTTATATATGAACTAAACAGTTACAAGGTTCTGACTGATACAGTCTAGTCAGCTCCAGGAGGAAAAAAAAGACCGAGTCTATAAACCACTGTGAACATGAGGCTACACTTTCTGAAGTTCCCAGTACAGACCTGGGGTTAAGGCTGCCTTGTACAAAGACCACTGTATAAACCATGACTCATAAAAAAGGGTCTATGCAGAGGTACTGACTGGTCAGCAATCTCAAACCCTTCTGGAAACAAGTAGCTGGGAGTAGTGAGAGCTGGTGGAAAGAAAATGAACAGACCAGGGAGTGGAAAGACTTCCATACATCTGGATATCAACCCTCAGTCCTCATGACAGTTCATATGCCTAACCACGTCTTGCCACATCCACAACTGATACTAAACACTGAATGTGGAGCTTTACCAATGCCATGCAAGCTGTCTACTACTGAGATACATCCCAGCCAAATTTCTCTTCTCCTCCCTTTGGCATGAGAGCTCACCAACTTTACCAGGCACCCTTGAAACTGTGACCTTGTAACCCTCTGCAGAGTACCTGTGCCACAGGGCAGGCCTGGCTTAAGCACTGTTTCGTCCATTACCTGTGGGTGTCTTTCTCCTTGTATTTCTTGACAAATCTGCAGGGCTTTTTCATACATCCTTTGTGCCTGTGACAGCTGCTTGGAGAATAGCAGGTAGCGTGCACAAGAGTCTAAGCACATGCCAAGGAGGAGGTAAGTATTGGCTCTTTCTTCTAAAAGAAAGATAGAAGTATGGTGAGGATGTAATAAAAGTTACAAACAAAAGTCAAAGGAAGCCTCTGTGCGTCATCATTGTGCCTCCCAGGTTTCATTGTGTTCCAGGTCACTTAAACTCTGATCCTCAAGAGACTGTTGGGTGGATTGACAACCAATCAAATGACAAGTGATAAGTAGTCACCTGAAATCACAGAACCCCCATTTTGAGTAGATTAAAGAGCCCACAGTTCAATTTAAATACTGAGTATCTTAACATTGGGAACTAGTGTTCAGAGAAGATCATTAAGATAAACCCGAAGTAGAATGCGCGAACCACAAACCGTCTATGGCCAATGAACGTTATTTAGAGTTTAAGAGAAAACACAGCAAGAAACCAAGAATACTTAGAATTCTGTGATGGAAAGAACATGATCCAATTCTCAAGGACTACAGGCCGGGACAGTGTGGCACTGAGAGACTGACTACAGACTTCACACAGCTGATGCCACACGAAGAGCAGGAGACTGCAGAACTAGACAACAGTGCCCACTGTCAGCCCTCAAGATACATATGGCCCAAATAACAGGAAAAGTGATAGGTGAGAACAATTCAAAGTTCACAAAGAACTAGAAACAGGATCCTTGGATGTTCTGTTTGGTTTTCTACAGCCTAAGCTGGCCTCAAACTTGGATCAGTTCCCCTGACTCAGCTTCATGAGCTAATTTCAGGTGAGTAAACTAGCAGACACCCCTTGAAGATGGCCAGTTAAATTCACCAACAGAGCTGCCAGTCCTCCCTCTTTTCAGGTCTCCAGGAAATTTACAAATGTCATACAAAATTTTGGAAGTAGTGTCTGTGACTAAGTAACAGTCCGACCAGCTACTGAAGAGACAGCATAAGTAAAGTCACCTGGCTATGGTAGATGAGCACAGGGGTCTGAGCAGTCTCGGGTTAGGAAAGTGGGAAACATGAAGTTTAAAGTGCAGACATCTAAAATAATTTGCCTTTGCTTAATCATAAAAGGTCAACAACTGAGGGCTGGGGCTCAGCTGGTAGGATGCTTGCCAGTCTTTCTTGAGGCCCTGGGTTTGAGCACAGCACAGCAATGCCCAGGTTTGTAGCACACAGCAATGATCCCAGCATTTGGAAGGAGAGGGGAGGATAAGGAGTCCCCCTCAGCTACATAGTGTGTGGTTTAGAGAGATGGCTCAGTAGCTAAGAGTGTATACCAGAACCTATGGGAAAAATTTGGGCATGGTCATGTGTGACCCCCCCTACCTCCACCCTCACTCCCCTTCCTTCCTTGAGCTGGGCCAATGGCTTGCAGTCCTCCAGCACTCAGCCTCCTGGGTCCTGGAGGACTGCACGCATGTCCGACCATGGCCCCTTAATTGCCTTTAAATGGTTCTGTATTCTCTAAGTGGTCTTTTAAAATCATACAACTATAAAATGCACTCATCAGTATAACTTAGAAAGACAGAGCACTGGACATCGCCTAGCATGTGTAAAGCCTTGAGTCCAAAGCCAAACGAGTAGACAACAGGACAAATGACAAGCAGTTCTGGGGAAGCTTGTACTGTTACATGTAAAGGAGAGGAGGCAGAGAGCACAATTCATGCGGTACAACTCAGTGATGTTTTCTAAAAAGTATTTTAGAAATACTTTTTAAATTCATCACACACTCTTACCACAAAAATATTGGGTTCCCAGCAGCCATGCTGAATGCTTGTTTCAGCTCCAAGAGATCTAACACCATCCTCCGGAACCTGAAGGCACCTGCACTCACATGCTCATATCCACACACAAACGTGTGTGTGTGTGTGTGTGTGTGTGTGTGTGTGTGTGTGTGTGTGTTAGTGTTACATATACACACATAACTATGTGTGGGTTACATATATGTATACACATAACTAAAAATAAAGTAAATCAGAGCTAGAGAGAGGGCTCCATGGTTAAAAGCACCTGCTGCTCTCAACATGGTGGCTCTTAATGAGCCACAGCTCCAGTTCTTCTGGCCTCTTCAGAAACCAGGCACACAAACCTTACACTTATTTAAATGCAGACAAAACAGCCATTCTCATATGTGAGTGTGTATACTTTTAAATAAATACATCTTTCAAAATAATAAACAGTTTTAAACAGTGACTGAGGGACAAATGAAAAAGCATTGTGGCTGGGCATGGACACACACCTTTAATCCCAGCACTCAGGAGGCAGAAGAGTCTCTGTGAGTTCAAGGCCAGTCTGTTCTACACAGCAAGTTCCAGGACAGCCAGAGTAACACAGAGAAACTCTGCCTCAAAAAAAAAGAAAGAAAAAAAAAAAAAAAACAAAAAACCAAAACACTAAAGAACTTCCAGAAAGTATTAAAAGGCTTCTCTGCCTGCTGTCAAGAGAAAACTTTACACAGGGTACAAAAACAGACTTAAATTTTTTTCTATTACATCACTTTGTAAGGTGGCATATAGTGAGAATTCTGGTCTCTTAACCCAATTGTGCTATGTGAATACATTTTTGTTTTAATCTCAGGTGTGGGATATAGGGTTGCTCCAATTTTTCATAGCCATTAACGATGATTGTCCCATGCTCGGGGCGGGGGGGGGGGAATGATTTTTGGCAGCTGCAGTTTAATTCTGGGGACTTTGGAGAGGGCCTGGGTGGCCGATGCCCCTACTGCTGTTGTGTTTGCTAGATTGTTGGTTGGCGATATCCTGGTGATGGAGACTGGACTCGCCGCAAGGAACCAGATGCCCCAAATCCAAGGAAGTAGTCTAAGGAGATCTAGGCCCCCTTTCCCTCTAACCTTCTTTCTCTCCAACCTAGTGTAGGGGGAGTGGAAGGAATTAGGTGAAATAAGGGTTGGAAGGGTGGTAGATGTAAGAACCTATAAGAAGCCAATAAAGAAGCCCAGAAAAGTACACCTACAGGGCATGGGCTTATAATGGCAGCACAAGCATGTAGGTTATAGGAATTTGTGGGAGTCACTTTTCTCCTTTCACCCTATGAGTTCCAGGAATTAAACTAAGTCTTCAAGCTTGCTGGCAACTGCCTTTACCTGCTATTCATTTCACTGACCCAAAAGGACTTCTTTTTCCAAGAAAAAATGATTATTTTTATTTTACTTATGTATATGGGTGTTTTGCCTGTGCGTGTGTGTGTGTATGTATGTCTGTAATCACGTGTGTGTGTGGGGGTGTGTGTGCGTGTGTGTATGTATGTATGTCTGTAATCACGTGTGTACCTGGTACCTCTAGAGACCAGAAGAGGGCATCAGGTCCCCGGAGCTGGAGTTATAGACAGTTCTGAGCCGCCATGTGGGTGCTGGGAAAGGAACTCGGGACCTCTGGGAGAGCAGACAGTGCTCTTAACCACTGAGCCAAGGAAACATGATTCTTTGAAACATAGGTACTGCTAATGTTAGACAAGAAGAAAAATCAGATAGCTTAAAAAAAATGAGTAAGAAGTTCCTGTCATTTACAAGAGCCCAGAGGGACATTTGAAGAGCATATTTATTTCTCTGAGCTTTAATTATACCTTCCACATATTATGTTTTTATTTATTTATTTTAAACATTTTATTTATTTTATGTATACGAGTGCTCTATCTGTATGCAAACATACATGCCAGAAGAGGGCATCGGATCGTATAACTGTGAGCCACCTGTGGTTATACTAGGTATTGAACTAAGGACTCTGGAAGATGTAGTGCTCTCCTAACTGCTGAGCCATCTCTCTAGCCCCCATTTATTATTTCTAATCACAGGAAAAACATATGCTACTTAAGCTAGTATATGAAGAAACCAAGATTCATTATTGAAGCCTATACCTAAAATCTACGCGAAGGGAACTCTTTAGTCTGCAGAGGATGAGCAAACACAAGAACAGCTCGAGAGATTTACTACGTGAGTGTGGAGAGTCCGGGGAGGTGCTGCAGTAACTGCACATCTGGGAAGTACAGAAGCGCCATTAGTATCTCTCAGAGAATCTGAGCACAGCAGCCTCTCCCTGGCCCCCACCCCTAGAAACAGGGTTGTCTACAGAACCAGAAGTATGACTGGCTACCTGCCACATCCTGGAATGTCCTTAGTCACTGACGTCAGACTCAGCACTTCCCAGAACACAGTGGTAGAGGAGCATCTAATCTAAGGCATTTACTTCCAAGAACATGACTGATAACTGGGAACCTTTCTGCTGGACACAGCTGAGGTCCCAAGGGCCACAAGTTAAGAATTAGCTAAAAATCCCAAGTGGAATGCACGTGAGCCCAGTTTCTGTCACCTCTGTAAATGGTCTGAGTGCCTATGAACCCAGAAATTAAAGCCTTTAACTTGTGTAAAACAGAGCCAGATCTGAAGTCCTCACATCACACACAGCATTCCCACTCATGGAACGCAGGGACGTGCGAGCATCGCCACCTGCAGACACTGCCAGTGCACAGGACATCTTTCCTCCACTACAGCTCAATGCCTCACAGGGGAGCAAGCTCTCAGTTCTTCAGTGACTAGTTCAGCAAGTAAACAAATGAAAAGGGAGAATAAAAGCAAGAGAGCTGAAGTGACTGTGGAGAAGGTAAAGTGCCAATTATAATTACAGAGTTTAAAAACGTTAGCATCGGGCTGGAGAGATGGCTCAGCGGTTAAGAGCACCCGACTGCTCTTCCAGAGGTTATGAGTTCAATTCCCAGCAACCACATGGTGGCTCACAACCATCTGTAAAGAGTTCCAATGCCCTCTTCTGGTGTATCTGAAGACAGCTACAGTGTACTTATATATAATAAATAAATAAATCTTTAAAAAAAAAAAAAACGTTAGCATCACTCTAAAGATGCATCTAGACTGCACTGAAAGAGAAGCAGGAAGGCTAGAGGCCAAACTTAGGCTGCCCAGCTGCTACGCAGAAACACCAAGGAAACCCTGTGGCGGCTGGCAGAGCTACACAACAGAACCAGGTAAGAGTAACATCATCTTCATTGCTAGCAACCAAGATGATCCCTGTGAGTAAAAAGACTATCAAATACCCAAAACAACAGCTAGTGTGTTAGGGTCAGCACAGTGTCAGGATCTCCATCAGAGGGTTGCAGCAGTAGGAAGATTGACTATTTAAACCATAAGGAACATTAAGGAAACATTATAGCCCTTACTAGTAACACTGTGATCCTTTTGTACAGCTTATCTAGAAGCTTATGAAATCTTACATTTTAATAAAACATTTTAACTAAGTATCTCTCTGAGTTTAACATAGTAAATGACTTTATTAAAGAAGACACAAAGCCCCAAATTACAAAGGAAAATATCCAATGATTCTATTAATACTCACATTTTAATCTCTGATGTACACAACCCACCAAAATATAAGACACTCAAATCCATACATAACTCTCACAAGCTATTAAGAAAAATAACCCTAGCCAGCAGGATGACCCAGTGGTTTAAGTGCTTGCGCACAAGTCTGATAATATGAGTGTGGTTCCCCAGAACCCACAAAGGCCTGGATGTAGTGGTGATACCTAACACTGACTTATGCGCCTGCTCCTCAAGCAGCCCATCTCCTGCCAGAATGCTATCTAGGGTCCAGAAGACTCATCAGCTTACGGAGGGAAAAAAAAACAAAACTGCCCAGCAAGGGTTCTTGAGTCTCTTCAGTTTATCTCCTGTGGGTTATCTGTTCCACATACTGGCTCAAGCAAGATGGGAGGTGGAGACAGGAGACTGTCCGAAGCTCTTGGGCCAGTTAGTCTGGAAGATAGAAAGCAGCAAAGACAGAGAGAGGCCCTGCCTCAGTGTGGGAGGAGAGAAGACTCCCCACAGCTGACCTCTGACCTCCACAGCTGCTCTGTGGCACTTACAAATAAATAACCGTGGGCAGGAAGGCAGAAAGAAAGGAAGGCAGGGAGGTAGGGAGGAAAGGGGGGGGGGTACAGAGGGAAGGAAAGGAATGAAAGAAAGAGGGGGGAGGGAGGAAGGATGGAAGGAAGGGGAAGGAAAGGGAAGGGAAGGGAAAGGAAAGAAAAGAAGAGGGAGGGAGGGAGGGCAACCCCTTAAATCAGTGGTTCTCAACCTGTGGACTACGACCCCCTTGCAGGTCATATATCAGATATCCTGTGTACCAGATATTTACATTACAACTCATAACAGTAGTAAAATTACAGTTATGAAGTAGCAATAAAAGTGATTTTGTGGTTGGGGCCACCACAGCATAAGAAACTGTATTAAAGGGTCATAGTGTCAGAAGGCTGGGGAGTACTGGCTTAAACAGTAAGCAAAGGGATCGGAGTGGAACATTTCCTTGGCAAATATGATGCCAGCAGCACTAAAAAAAACAGTACTATATACAATGGAAATCTCTAAAAAAAAGATGTAAACATAATAAACAACCAACTGATAAAAAAAATCCAAAGACAATTCTCTGAACAGGAACTCCCAACAGCCAATATACAAAATTATTATAGTTTGCTAATAAGCAGAAACACATACTGAAGACATAATGAAACTCCTTCTCCTATCTCCCAAATATTAAAAAAAAAAAATCTTATGGACAGACCCATGGCTCCAGTTGCATATGTAGCAGAGGATGGCCAATGTGGGGAGAAGTTCTTGGTCCTGCCAAGGCTCAACCCCCTCAGTGTAGGGGAATGTTAGGGCAGGGAGGCAGGAAGGGGTGGGTGGATGGGTGGGGGAACACCCTTATAGAAGGGGGAGGGAGCATGGGATAGGGGGGTTATGGATGGGAAAGCGGGAAAGGGGAGAACAATTGAAATGTAAATAAATTTTAAAAATCCAATAAAAAAAAAAACCAAACACTTAAGTCTAAGAGGAACAGGGGCAGAGAATCAGCACTGATTAAACTCTTAGGTACACAGTTTAGTAGTATTTAGAATACGCACCCCAGAAGAAAGGGGAGTATCCCTGGGTAGGAACCCGCATGTGTGCAGGCTTCTAAGAACGGTCAATAAGAAGTAGTTTTTGCAGTGAAACACATACAACAATCGTCTATGTTCAGCAACAGAACTGTGGGTACCAACGAGGTCCACTACAGAAGTAGTCAGAGCTGACCTAGCCTGAATCCAGTAAAAAGTGGCCTCATCCCTCACTTCATCCAGTCACGTGATAATCCAAAGACATCAGCTTTCTAGATGGTACAACTCAGCAGATCCGCTGTGCAGCAAGCAAAAGGCGCCCAGCCCCCCAAGCGAAGAGCACAGCTCTGCTCTCTGTCCATTTCAGCAGAGATCAATCTCCACAATAAAACGCTCCACAGAAAAGGCAAATTGCAGGAAGTAACTGTACAATATGTCACTCATAGAAAGCCTAAAATCCATAGTACTTCTACATATTGCTGATTGATAAATACGTAAATGACGAATCTCAGGACAGTAATTAGACCTGAGCAGGCTCAACAAGAACACCACAAACAAAAAGACACAAAAGCACTAAAGCACTAGGTAAAATACTGAAGTTTGACAAGGCAGGAGAAAAGTTAAAAAAAAAAAAAAGGACTGTAAAGACATCACATTTTACTTTTCTGGAAATCTCACACTTTAATAAAACAAAACTGAGGAAACGCAGAGAACCATCTCCAGATCTATATAGGGCAAACACAAACTCAAGAATTCTCAAGAAAACAAAGAAATCAAACCACAGCTTTGACACAAGGCAGTAAAAAAGTACTCAGCAAATCTGAGTGAGATATAAACTAAAATACGTGAGAAATAACTGGAGGAAAACTTTATTTTCAGGTGAAGGGATAATCTGCAATAAAAAAACTAGAACTTTGAAGTGGTTATCAGAAATATGGATAGACAGTGGCTAGGCTTGGTAGAATGGGGGCTTAAGGAGCTCATAAAAATTTGATTTTTTAAAAAAAGATCACTATGTAATTACTATAGACAAAATGAGTCAGGGAAGAGAAAACATGGACAACACTCATTATAAACCAGCCAAACTTAAGAAACATTACAAACAAACAAACAAACAAAAAAAGAAAAGAAACATTCCAAACATTCTATCCAGTACCTAGTATACATGAGGCCCATGGCTCAATCCCTGTTACTTAGAGAGAGACCCTGAATATTATATTCACCAGGACAAACCTCATAGGAAGGTCTGAATGTACACAGCGTCTGTCTCTGTCTCACAAGAATAAACTTGAGATCAACAACAGAAAGAAACCTGGAAATTAATCACACTCCTAAATGTTTTAAATTACCAAGAAAAGTATAAGAAAAACTAGAGAGTACTTTGAAATAAACAAAAAATGAAAATATACCAATATTTATGAGTTGGAAGTAAGATACAAAATTCTATTTACTTATTTAATGCATATGAGTACACTGTAGCTGTCTTCAGACACCAGAAGAGGGCATCAGATCCCACTACAGATGGCTGTGAGCCACCCTGTGGTTGCGGGGAATTGAACTCAGGACCTCTGGAAGAGCAGTCGGTGCTCCTAACCTCTGAGCCATCTCTCCAGGCCCCTATACTGTTCTTTTGACTGCATACTTTGTTTCTTTATCCCTAAATTCCTAGACTCTTTGGGATGAGGTTCCCAGAAACTGCTTTCCAGCTGTAAGAGGGCCACAAGAGTGAAGGGCTGATCCTTGCCGACTTCGGTGAGCCTCCCACCCACTAGTCACGTCAGCCCACCCCTTACTGAAACTGTCCTTTCTTTAACTCAGTTGACAGTCCCTAGTACAGTCTGTGTAAACATATGCTAATTTATTCAGATACAAATCACCTCAAATACACTGGGGACTGACAAAGTGACTCCACAAATCCCATGAAAAGTGACAGAATTTCCACAGAAGTAGCATGTGTGCACTGCCACTGCATATTTATGCTCAGTATAATTTAACAATGTTTACTGTTAAAATAGAAAATTCTAAAGAAAACTGTTCTTAATGATAATTACCTGTAAGAAACTAGTGGTCAACTTTCCAAGTAAACTCTAGATAATCTAAAAAGCAAAATACTAAAACTGTTTAGAGGAGTTGGGGATTTAGCTCAGTGGTAGAGCACTTGCCTAGCAAGCACAAGGCCCTGGGTTCAGTCCCCAGATCCGAAAAGAAAGAAAAAAAAAAACCTGTTTAGATAGTTAAAACAGGAAGAAGAAATGAAACATGAAAAGATGGGTGCTCGACAACGTGATCTGGTGCTGGGAAACATTTCTCCGGGTCTGTGCCCCAGAGGAGCGGAGCCTTTGCCTCACGCTCTGCTGGTCAAATCTAAAAACAATACCTGGCATAGGACAGCTACTCTGTATTCTTAAAAAGTAATACAAGTCGGGGTGGGCAGTTGGTTCAACAGTTAAGAGCACTTGCTTCTCTTACAGAGGTCTAGAATTCAATTCCCAATTTCCAAGCACTTATAACCACAGCTCGAAGGAGGGTTCCAGCCTCCACAGGAACCTGCATTCATGAGCTCTTACCCACATGCATAGACACAAGTTAAAAAAAATAACCATTAAAGCTTAATAAAAGCAAATGAAATATAATTATCACACACATCATAAAAATACCTTAAAATAAACACAGACTGTATGACTCATTTATACACACTTAATAAAATCCTGGGACTCTGAGGCCAGCTGGCCTAGTGTGTGTGGTAGCAAGAAGAGACACTATCTGTCTGAATTTGATACCAAGGTTGTCTGTCCTCTGGCCTCCAAACACACACCGCAGTATTCACTATCACCGCAAGAAAAGCACAAACGAATGATAATCTCACTATGGAAGACATGTACAGCTTATCAATGAAGCTGACAAGGTTACAGAAGTCAGTCAATGTGCTTCAAGAAGGGGCAGACAGACTTATGACAACAATAAAGACTAATAATCAACATGAGTTGCTACTATGTACCAGTCACTACTCTAATGCTTTATACACAGCAACCCACCCAATTCCAAAGGTCCAGAGAGAACACTGCTCTTAATCTCCCACCAGACATCAAGAGGTTAACTAATGGGAGCTACAGCTCCATGCTCCCAACCATGATGGTCACAGACTCTAGCTAATCCACAGAAACCATCAGCCTCCCACAAACTCTTTTCTACAAGCTGTCTTTGTCATGATGCCTTATCACAGCAACAGAACAGTCAGAGTAAAGCCCATGTGAGCTGTAGATATTAAAATTGGAAAAAATGTATTCAAAATAAAAATATTCAGAAAAATACAAATGAACTATAAATTTATAAATCTCAAACAACCAGAAAGCATGTTTACATTTTAAATCGTTCATTCTTTGGTCTATGTAGTACAGAAAATCAAGCTCTTCTAAACTACAAATGCTACTTTGTAATTGAATTGTGTGCTTGCACCAGGCCAGAGGTCAGCCCTGGGTGCTGATCCTTAGGTGCTGCTCACTTTGAGTTTTGAGATAGACAAGGTCTCTTATTACCTGACGCTCATGGGACCAGGCTAGGCTGACTGGCCAGTGAGTCCATAGCTGCCCAATACTGTTCTTACCAGAATGGCACCACACCCAGCGTTTTGACACTGGTGCCAGGGCTAGAACCTGAGTATAGCAAGCACTATATCTCCTGCACCATCTCCACAACCCTCATTAGGTCACGATGATCTCCTCAGTAATTACATCCATATCTACATAATGGGGGACAAAATCCCCCAGACCACTCCTAATGTCATTTTCACTAATTTCCTCTTGGTACAGGGCTAGTCGTACAGAACACACAGATTTCGTTTTTGTTGTGTGTCAGGTACATGTTATGTGAACGGTGTGCCTGCATATGGAGGCCGCAGGTCAGCTTTAGTGTGGCTCCTCATGAGCTGTCCACCTTGATTTTGAGGAGAGTCTCTCGCTGGGATCTGGTACACACCAATGAGGCCAGACTGTATGGCCAGGAAGCCTCGGGGCTCCTTCCTTACCTCCCCAGCACTAGGATTTTTTTTTTTTTTTTTTTTTTGGAAGCTGGGGACCGAACCCAGGGCCTTGCGCTTCCTAGGTAAGCGCTCTACCACTGAGCTAAATCCCCAGCCCCCAGCACTAGGATTTTAAGCAGCCATCACAATGCCTGTCTTTTTTCACAGGTTCTGGGAACTGAACTCAGATCCTAATGTTTGCCTGGTGAGCACTTTATGGCCTAAGCGATCTCTTCAGCTCTCCCTTTCTTTGCTAAGACAGAGTCTCATCTATACCCAAGCTGTTCTCAAACTCATAGTATTACTCCTGCTTCAGCTTCCCAAACGTTGAAAATGCAGGCATGAGCCTTACACTTGTCAAATCTTTTACTATGCCAGAATGTGACACCAGAATCCCCATTTAAAAAGTCAGGTGTGGTAGCTATGCGTGCAATGCCAAAACCAGGAAAGCAGGGACAGGCATGTCACTAATGCTCCACAGCCAGCCAGCCTAGCCCTGGGCAAGTTCTAGACCAGTGAGTAAACCTGTCTCCCCAAAACACAATGGACAAAATCCAAGATTATTCACTAGCATACAAGATTGTCCTTCCATGTAGGTGCACATGCACACAAGTGCACACACACACACACCAAAAATTCTTTTGTCAAAAAAAAATACATTTTCATAATATGTTATAAAAGGTTATAATACAAAGTAAACAGCTGCTCTTTCTTGGCAATAGGGTTATCTTTCTTCATAATGCTTTCCAGAGTTTTCTTTGGAAAATTAGTAACTATTTTTAGAGCTGGAAAAAGCTTTATCTTCTTAATCAATTAGTAACAAGAGGTTAAAAATGCAGCTCGTTGGGTTGGGGATTTAGCTCAGTGGTAGAGCGCTTGCCTAGGAAGCGCAAGGCCCTGGGTTCGGTCCCCAGCTCCGAAAAAAAGAACCAAAAAAAAAAAAAAATGCAGCTCGTTTGGTAAAGTGCTTCTCCATCCCTGAGTTCAAGCCACAGCACGACACAGAGCAGGTGTGGTATAATCCCAGCACTCAGAAGGGAGAGGCAGGTGGCTGAGAAGGAAAAGTCATTCTCAGCTACACAGTAAGCTTGAGGCCAGCCTGGAATACATGCAACAGTGAGAGAGACAGTGACAGGCAGAGAGAGATAGTCAAGAGGCTTAGGCAGGAGTGCCTTAAGCTTGATACAGCAAATAATCCTTCAGAGAGGGGAGGGGAGGAGGGGGGAGGGAGGAGAGGAGAGGAGAGGAGAGGGGAGGGGAGGGAGGCGGACAGACGGATGGACGGAAGAAAGAGATGGAGGGAAGCAGGAAAAACTCCAATGTCCCAATGCACAACACAAGGCGGAGATGGACGGTGAGTGACTTGCACACTTTGTGGCTGGGGCTCGTTCATATTTTCTCTAGGTTTCTTCACACTCCTCCGCACTGCTCTGAACTGCATTTGCTTGCTGCTCTTTGCCAAGTTTTGATTTTTAGTAATTACTGAGGCTCTTTGGTAGAGAAGTCAATTACTAGAAACAGTTACAGAAAAGTACTTCTGTTGGTAACACAGAAGTAAGCACACAACACTCAGACTTCAACTTCAAGGATGGCAAAGAAGAACCAGGGGATAGAGGCTGAGTGAGTCCAAGATGGGTGGGACCCTGTGAGGATAGGCCTCTGAGGACACTGACAAACCTGAAGGAAGTGAGGCAGTGCTGAGAGCCATCCAGCGAGGAGACATAGGGATGAAAAGGCCTTTAGGTGGTATGGGCTCAGGAGCGGCAAGGCCAGGAAAAGTAGAGACATGATGACGCCACAGATGCAGGTAGAAGCCAGGTCCTTGAAGGAGTATGAACATAAAGGTGATGTGGAAGCAGTGAAGTCTTGAAAAGGTTAGTTTGCCTGATACATGGTAACATTCATTGAGGAGGTCAAGGAAAGGAAGCAGGAAAAACTGAGACCAGCATCCAGGCAGAAAGGATGACAGCCTTCACAATCCCTGGAGTAAGAGAATGAGATGTGTAGTCTAATGTGATGTATTTCCAAACATGTTGGTAGACCAGTATAAGGAGGAAATAAGAGAATTCCTAGGTTCTCTGCCAGAGCTATTGGGTGAATGCTGGTGTCACTTACTAACCTAGGGCTGAGCAGTGAAGACAGCTCTGAATGGCAGAAATCAAGAGACCCATATTGGACATGTCTAATGTTGGATAACCACTAAACAGTCTAGGCGAAATAAGGCCAGGCCAGACCATACGTCCGCTGTCTTGGTGCCAGCTGGTATAAATATGTTAAATGTTATGGGACTACATGACATTTCCTAGGGGTGAGCCAGAGGGAAAAGAGAAGCAGGTGAAAATACCTCATAGGTGAGCCACCATCTAGAAATAGGCAATAGAAGGGGAAAGGTCAATGAGACACCCAAGAAACCAAGGGACGCAGTTTCCTGTGGGAGACAGTGATCACGTGATCAACACTAATAATGAGTAAGACGGTCAGGGCTGGACGTAGTGACACTGATGAATGGCTACAGTGCAGTGATGGAGAAGAAAACCTGACTATGTTAAGAGGAAATCAGAAGGCATCAGGACACAGACAACTCTTCCAAAGTGCCTGGCTTTAGGGACGAGAACTTACCCATGGTTTCCTAGCATCTTGCCACCTCTTGGCATAGAGTCAATGTGTAACAAGTCCCTCAAGGAATATGAAAATTTTTAGTTCTTCAAACCAAGTAAGAAACCCAAACAAAAGTCAGGGTTAGAGGCATACACCTTTAATCCTAGCTTTCAAGAGGCAGGGACGATGTTATCTCAGAATTAGAGACCAGCCTGGTCTACACAGCAAGTTTCAGGCCAGCCAAGACTATGTGAGATCCTGTCTCAAGTAGGGGATAGGGAAAGAAGAGAAGAAACCCAGATACAGAGCTTAACACATCCCACCCCATGTGCTCTGAGCCTGAGTGGACAGCCTACAGGGACAGGACTTCCTCTTGTTCCCTACCCTGCAGCACAGTTAGCCTCATTCCTTTCTCTCTAATCTAGGAACAGGAGCCTGCAGGCAAGTGCTCTCCTCTCCCATTCAGCTCTACTTTTGTGTCAATTATGAACCTATCACCTTAAAAAAATTCAAAACAGTACTTAAGTCATTTAAACAAGATAACCTACTTCAAACCCACAGCATTACAATAGCCACTGACTCCCCAAAATGGACAATTTGCCCTCCCCCAATGTAGGTTCTTTGCCTTAAGAAACATCAAGCAATGGAAACGTTTGTAGAGAAAACCCAATGTCTAGAAAAGTCAAGTTTCCTACCTGACATAATATCTTCTGCTAATTCCTTTTCTCTTTCAATTTTCCCCTCTAGAGTTGAAATGCAGAATTCATAGCCAGCCAGGGCAAACTCCTGTCTGGAAACAAGTATCAGTAGTCAATCAGCTCTGCTCACCTTAGACTCCTCCTCCCCTGTTTTTACAGCTCTGCTCTGAGCATTATCAACAGGGGGAAGTTTGCATTTCCGGCTGTCAATCTGAACTACTCTAGAGTCTGTTTTTAAGTCATTGATTTAAGGGAAATTAATGGATGGTACCAACATTTTCATGACTGTATAGCCATTAGTCTTCCTGTGTTTCCATATGGCAAACCCTGTTTTTATTTTTTATTTTTCCCTACGGAAATCAAAATACTAGTTAGAGCACACGAAGGCCTGAAATACACTGCTAGCGCCTGAGGCAAACTCAGGAGATACACGGGCACCCAGACTGATGCTGGATAGCTTCCAAACACATGCAGAGGGACATGGAGAAACTCCTGTAAATCCAGGTCCTGCTCTTCATGTAGGCTCTATCTTTTTGCCATAACCAACATTATAAAGCTCATGCCTTCTCTACTGCTTTGCCAGAGGGGATGTGATGACCCACTGTTCTACTTCATCCTCGGAACAAAGCATCTTCTTCCTTCTCCAGTTCCAAACCTTGGCAGAAGAGATGTCTCCAGCCCCAGGCAAGGGAGGCTGCCAACAAATGCTGCCAGAATAAAAGGCCTTATCTCAACGTTTTTCCTCCAAAACCAGGGCCTCACACATGCTAGTAAGAACCCTCAGTCAGCATCTCTAAGCCCTATAACCTGGCCATGTGTTCTCTTATCTCATACATCTCTTGATAAAACACGAAAAAAGCAGAGGAACTTAGGTAGTAATTATTACTAATGGATACTGTAAAAAGCTTTTGGCTTTGAATGTCTTATTTCTCAGCAAATATTTGCTTTGAGCTTCTACCTGTCAAAGGCCTTGTGACATCATTAACATCTAGTCCTGCATGACATTACTCTCAAGAGTGACCCCGGGGTTGGGGATTTAGCTCAGTGGTAGAGCGCTTGCCTGGGAAGCGCAAGGCCCTGGGTTCGGTCCCCAGCTCCGGAAAAAAAAAAAAAAAAAAAGAGTGACCCCAGCTGCAATGTTCTCTGGCACCAGCCAAACTTCAAGTTCAAGATTTAAATCAAGAGCTATGTTGTGTTTTGTGTCTGTAATACAGGATAGGGTTGAGCCCTATCTCAAAAAGGAGACTTGAAGTCAGAGACCCACAGAAGACCCAGCCTATCTAGCGCCCAATCAAAACGCAGGAAACTAAGTAGGTGCTGAAGAAAACACCATTGTTGACTAGAACAGGGGCCAGGGTTGGGAATCTCTTAGCCTCAAAGCGTAACTTTTTTCAACAGCATCCAGCGTAGTGTCATCAAATCTCTGGCATTAACTTTTGCAGCAGCTAAAAATCTAAAGGAAACCATTCTCTCCCTAAACCCACTGCCCAAACAGACATTCCCAATTTATATATCATGTGCTCCCCCTTTGATTCTACCTAGAGATTAAAAGGAAGGGAAGGCCATGCCAACTAAGGTGAGGGAACAGCTGAGACAACACCTTCAGATTGGCTTCAGAGGCAAACGCAGGGCCTTTTCTTGACTGATGACTGCTATAAGTGGTGCCCACATCTGGTGGCCATGAGGGGCCAGCCAGTAAGCAGTACTTCATGGCTTCTGCTCTGGTTCCTGCCTCCAGGTTCCTGTTATGACTTCCCTCAGTGCTGTTGTATGACTTAAGAGTTGTAAATAAACCCTTTCCTCCCCAAGTTACTTTTGGGCATGATGTTTTACTACTGCAAAAGAAACCCTAAGACCTGACCTGACCATGTTTTGGGGGCAATGTGGAAGGGCATGTGAACCCTAGGCTGGGAAGGCCGTTCAGAGCTCAGGGCTTAGTGGGCTGTTGTAGGAGATGAAAAGACAAGAATGCTGTAAGGTTGGGGATGAAGGAGGCCTGGCTTGTGAAGTTTGAGGGGAACAAAGATTACCAGGGCCATACATGTGGTGTTTTCGATTAAAAAATCTTGGTTTCTTATCAGCTGGAGCTGAAACATCAGCTGTAATTAACAAGAGACCTGCGCCTCTGAAGAGAAAACCTTTGCTTTGCTGAGACAATCAATGCTCCTTAACTGAAGCTGAGAAACAAAAGTGATTTAATACCAGAATCATTAAGATAAAATATTCTCAGACTATGTCCTAAGGGTCAACACACAGAGGCTGTGGGCCAGAGGGAGCCAAGGCGGCATCTCATGCTGACAGCCAAACTTGAGGATGTGAAAGAGTCACCCAGGTGGTACTGGTTTTAAAGGCATGAGGAGGGGTCACGGGTAGAAGCTGAGGCTGGCCACTCTATGACAGGGTAGAGTCCCTGAAGAGAGTCCAGGCACAATGGTGAAAGTGCAGCTCAGCTGCAGGGGAGACCCCCGCATACTGGAGACTATAGTGTCACAGGACAAATGCCACGGACAGGAGCAAGTGTGGAGTGGAGCTGGCCTGAGCCTGTAAGCCATGTATGCAGTGAAGGAAATCTGGAGAACCAGAGCTGCCCAAGCCCTTTGGAGGGCCTTCAGTCTCAGACATAAGAGCTATTTGTACTTCTGAGAAGAACTGGGCTTTGCTTTAGTCATAGCTGTGCCCTGGTTCTTCCCTCTAAGAATAGAAAGGATATAACTTACTTTGGTTTTACAGAAGCCCACAGCTGGATATTTTAAAGAGACTGAATTTTAAAGTGTTTGATTTTTTTTTTTTAAGGCTGTGGGACTTTTAAAAGTTATATTATGTTTTAGGCTGGGTGTGGTGGCACACATCTTTAATTCCAGCACTCAAAAGGCAGGCAGATAGATCTCTGTGAACTGGAGGCCAGCCTGGTCTTTACAATGAGTACCAGGACAGCTAGGACTATGTAGAGACCTTGTCTCAAAAGAACAAAACAAACAAACAAACAAATAAAACAAGAATAAAAAGCAAGTTATGTTTAATTTTGTGATATTAGTATTAACATCTTGGGGACAAGTGCAAAAGGAAAGGCTAGTGACATGTTTCTGTGTCAAGGTGACAGGGGGTCAATCAAGCTATCTAGTTTTTATCAACGGAACACAAGCTAGAGTCAAAGAGGGACTGTCAGCTGAGGGAATGCCCCATTAGATTAGCCTGTAAGCAAGCCTTTGGGGGACATGTTCTTGACAGATAATGATGTGGTATGACCCCAGGCAAATAGTCCTGGGGTGTATAAGAAAGCAAACTGAGCAAGCTAAGAAAAGCAAGCCAGCAGTCATCATTCCTCCATGGCTTCTGCTTCAGTTCCTGCCTTAACTTTCTACCCTGGCTTCCCAACAGACTTTATCTTATCACAGCAAAAGTCACCTAAGGCAAGGATCCTTAAAGCCTCATGGGTGTTTCTAGCAACATCTAAACTGTCTCTAAAGCTGTTCTTGTCGCTGATAGGTTTCTTCTTCTTCATAAGAATTTAGAGTCAAAAGTTCTGTGGGTGGGTTGGTGTCCCTATCACTCCACTGGGGGGTCCTGCCTGGCTATAGGAGGTGGCCTCTTCAGGTTCCATATCCCCAGTGCTGTGGGTCATAGCTAAGGTCACCCCCATTGATTCTTGGGTACCTCCCTTATCCCAGGTCTCTGTCTTGTCCTGGGGATACTCCTCACTTCCCCACCCCGTCAGTTGAAGACGCATTCTCAAGGACATCTGGCCATCCCTCCTGTCTCTCCCCACATCTGATGCCGACCCCCCATTCCCTTCCCATCCCCTCTCCCACAGGGGAGACCAACTTAAGACCCATCCCATGGGCAAGCACTAATCCCTGACACTTAATGATACTCTATTATGTGTGCAGACAGGAGCATGTTGTCCCGAGAGGCTCTACCCAGCCGCTGGCTCAGACACCCACGGCCAGAGAGTGGACAGAGCTTAGGGACTCTTATAGAAGAACAGAAGAAGGATTCCAGGCACCAAAGGAGAAAAAACGTCCCAGAGAGACCTACAGTCAACTAACCTGGACCCTTGGGGCTCTCAGGGTCTGAACCACCAACCAAAGAACATACATGGGCTGGACCTAGGCTTCTCCATACATATGTAGCAGATGTGCAGCTTGGTCCTGAACATCTGGAATGGGGTCATGTGGGTCCTGAACAACTGGAATGGGAACTATCCCAACACTGTTGCCTGTATGTGGGACATGGTCTTCTGGCTGGGCTGCCTTATCTGGCCTCAGTGGGAGAGAAAGCACCTAGCCTCGAAGAAACTTTAAACACCAGGGTGGGGGGATACCCAGGAGGGCCCCTACCTACCCTAAAGTGAAGGGGAGAAAGGGGGAAGGGATTGTGAGGGGAGGTGACTGGGAGGGGCAGTGATTGAGATGTAAATAGTAAATTTACTTATTTAATAAGCAAATAATAAGTAAAAAATAAAACTAAATTTTTAAAAAATTGTGTCAAAAATTCACAGTAGTACACACCCTTAATCAGGAGTCAGAGACAAGTGTAAGTTTAGGGCCAGCCTGGTCTACATAGTGAGTTCCAGGACACCAGGACAACATGGAGAAGCCCTATCTCAAAAATAAGTGAGTAAATAAATAAAAAGAATTCAAATTTATCTACCATTTTTAAACTAGCACTTCTAGCTTATATATCCAGTGTTGGCTTATAGGAGTGCACTAGGTTCCTCCCAGGGACCTAGCAGGCCTTCAGGTATGGGCTACACAGAAAAAGACTGCTCCACTGTGAGCTCACACTCTTTCCTTGTTCCCACAAGTTCCCAGCCAGTCTCTCTCCCTCTTTCTGCTCTTTTCTGTCTGTCTGAGTGCATGAGAGAGAGAGAGAGAGAGAGAGAGAGAGTGAGTGTGTGTGTGTGTATGTGTGTGTGTGTGGTGTAACCCGCCTGTCTCTGTCCTCATTTCTCTACACAAGATTTGTCTGCCTGTGGGACTGTCTCTACCCCTTCTCCTGGCCCTCACTCGCCTCTCTTTCCCCCCAGGAAACCCTTGTATTAGATCTACTGCATGGTATAACCGCGCAGGGGCGTACCTTGGCATGAACCCACCAGGTACCCCCTTGTCACACTATATTTTACACAACATCCAGACTTCCCTCTACTACTAACTACAGCCCCTCCAAAGTCCTACCGATGATTATTCCCAAGTGCGCTGAAAACCTTTGAACAACACGAGTAATTCCTTTTATAGCCACTCACGCTGGAATAGTTATGTCAACTAGACATAAGCTAGAGTCATCTGAGAGAAGGACCCTCAGCTGAGAAAATGTTCCATGGGGGGAGCTGCAGACAGCATGCAGGGTATTTTCCTAATTAGTGACTGACACGGCTGGTGCCACCCCTGCACTAGTGGTCTGGGGTGCTACAAGAAAGCAGGCTGAGCTCAGCACCCTCCAAGGCCTCTGCCATCAGCTCCTGCTTCCAGGTTCCTTCCACTCTGAGTTCCTGTCCTGACTTCCTCCTTATAAACAAACAAAATAAACCCTTTCCTCCCCAAGTTGCTTTTGGTCTTAATGTTTTATCACAGCAAAAGAAACCCTAACCAAGACACCAGTTATTTCCAGAATGGAATGAGGAGATAACCCGGAAGTAATTCTCACCATTTCCTCCTCTGCTGGTGGAGTGGCTTCTCTGAGTGAGTGATCCTGAGGTACTTTTTACTGTTCCCTCTGTTTCTAGGAAGAGTTAACTACAGTTCTGACTCTATTTCCCTTCTCATTTCAAGCAAGAATCAAATACTTGATTAACTACCACAGTTCCGTTACAGGGACAAGGGCTGTGTTCCACTTAGGCAAATGGAAACCAAAGGAGGAAACTGGAAAAGGTTGAGGAGCCAACACTTGACGTGTGGTACTTGATTTCTGGAGACCCAGATGTAAACAGGTAAACTAAGATTGTAAAATACCCCAGGTCTGACTTTTCTGCTCCCCCGTCTTCTCCCTGACCAACGCCATACCTACATTCTGAGCATACTCACTTATTCTGAGCAGCGTAGATGTTGGCCAGTTTCAGAGAGATTTCAACTATCGCATTGTCTTCCTGTTGGGATAGTTTAAAAAAAAAAAAAGGAAATTCATGAGAAGTAAAAATTTCTTAGAGTATTTTTAACTTCTATAATGAATTCTGCCTGAAAGCTAGTCTTTCATCTTTTAAAGGAATTAACCAGCTATGAATTCTTTAACAATCATTACTCAGAATTAGTGAAATACTACCTCTTTTGATATAGGTCTGGGGGTGAAACAGCCACCTTTTTGGTCAAAGTACTTATGTGCTGGGCCTGGGGTGAGAGGGCATATCCTGGTTGGTTTTTGGTCAACTAGATACAAGCCATAGTTTTCTGGAAAGACAAAAACTGACATCAGATGAGATTTAGGCAGGTCTGAGGCATTTTCTTGATTAATGACTAATGTGGGAGGGCCCAGCTCACAGCTGAGCGGTGCCACCCCTGGGCAGGTGAGACCGGGTGCTATCAGAAGGCAGGCTGAGTGAGCCACAGGAAGCAAGTCACAAGGTGAGCCAGTAAGCAGCGTTCCTCCATGTCCCGGGTTTCAATTCCTGCTTCCAGACACCTGCCTAGAGTCCCTACCCTGCCTTCCCTCAGTGATGCACCATTACCAAAAAGTCTAAGACGAAATAAACCCTTCCTTCCACAAGTTACCCTTGGTGTCTTATTACAGCAACAGAAACTCTATGACAGGGAGTTTTTCATTATAACCTGCTTTGACGAGGGGCAGTACCAGCTGACGTCCTTACCTGCTTCATGCCTCCTCCAAGCAGGTAGCTCATTGTAGCTTTAAAAAGTTGTTCTGCCTAAAAGCATAAAGGTTCTCTTTAAACCATCTACACATGACTCTTAATTTAGGTACCAATTTAATATGAGTGTGCACATACACATGCAAACACGCATGCATGTATCCATTGAGGAGCACTGATATTTTTATAAAGGGACCAAAAGCTGAGGACCTCACATCCTCTGTACATCTTAAAGTACCCTATGGTGAGTGAAAACTAACTTCAACAGAACCAACGGGGCAGAGTGCAAACTGTTCCTAATATATACCCCCTCAACTAAGTTGTTTAAATACCCTCAATTTTTGAATCAACCTTCCTTAGCGAGCTACAATCATAGCATGAACTTAAATTCTGGCTAACAGTAAGAGGCAGAGAGAACATCAGAACCCTTTAAGACATTTTATAAGGTTGTCTCTTGCACTCCGATCTCTCCTGTGGGCTGGAGGTGAGTCAGCTCACTCACGCAGACGGAGACGTATCTTAATATGAAGAGAAGCCTGATCTGCTCTAGTCTTTGGTATACGTGTGGGCTGATCGATTAAGAAGAAACACACCTGTGCCTTCAGCCACTGTATCTTGGGGACCTTTTAGAGGGAGTAACATACCCTCACATTTAGTTCCCTTGAGGCATCACCAATCAAGACATTACAAAGTGATTGACTTACGTTTTCAAGCTGCCCTCGTATAAAAGCCAAGTTGGCCATCTGAAAGCAAATTATAAATGGCTGTTCAGTTCAGAGTGCTGGTTTACACAGATTTTTAAAACTTTTAAGTGGAAGATTCTCCCGTTTTCACAATCTTTAAAAAAAAAAAATTCAAAACAGAGAAAACGTCACCCGTTAATCTGCTAGACGCAGCAGAGCACGGCAATAGTGAAAGAGGCACACGGTTTATTTTATATATTCTGTTAAAAGCAAACTAGAAACCCAGATCATCACTGAAAAGTACGGAGATGCTCGCTTCTTTATGGTTTGAAATTCTAAGTGACCCTACAGAGGGTACAAAAATTAAACCAAGAGAAACTCAGAAACAAATACCTTCGGGACATCATGAAAGCCAGGCAGATAAAGCTGCTAGATCCCTTTCTCAGCACCCACCCTTCTCAACAACTCAGACTGGTTAGAGGAGTTACCAAGTCATAAGTGTACGTGATGGCCTTCTTGTTGTCACTCTCATACGCAAGGCGAAGAGCGTCATGCAAAATCAGCTCGGCTGCTTCTGGCTCATCTTTCATGATGCTCAACTAGAGAGAGAGGACAGAGGGAACAGTAAATGAAAGGTAAAGAAAAAGGTGCACTCTACAGAGTAGACACATCACAAAATGTGTGAGGAAATCATTCATTCATTGAATCTCGACTACGTCCAGGTACCTCGTCCACTGAGATGACAGGGAGACTAGTTTCCCTTGCCATCTAGGTGTGCTCACAAAACAAGGTTTTAACTAACGGATCAGACAGAAGGAATGCGAGCCATCTTTACTTTCTTTTTCCTCCAGAGACTCCTGACCCACAGAGATCCACCTGCCTCTGCCTCCTGCGTGTGGCAATTAAAGGCTAGTGCCACCACGCCTGGCACCGTGCTTACATGAAAGCTGTTTGCCTTCCATCTACTTCTTCTCTTCCTGAGGATTACAGGGAATCAGGTAGGACAAGTAGGTGTAATCAAAACTCATGAAAAGAGGAAGAAAAACAACACAGAGGAATGACAAAGGAAACCATGTTCAAGAAAATGAGAGTAAAAGGAGGTAAGATGACTGAGGAGTTAACCATGTAACAAAGTGGACGGAAGAATGACCCCAAGAGTCACGGGTAAAGCCCCATAGGCTGAAAAGAATGGTTCTTCAGGAGACAGGCAAGGAGGGTGGAGAGAGGGCGTGCGCTGAATCCCAGCTACTGCCACAGGAGGATGAGACAGCTGGCTTTGATCACTTCCAGTCCTGCAGCCCCTGACAGAGCTTTGTGTTTTCTCAGATACAAGGAGAAGTCACTCAGCTGTCACACAAGAAGGCACTACACTGATTTACATTTTCAAACCATCACTCAGTTTGCTGCATGGACGGCAGTTGGGGCAAGAGAACAGGACCTGTGTGAGAAAATCTAGGAAAATAGAGGGGAAGGGTGGTGGTGGGGGTGATTTGAGAAGTGTTCTGGATTTGACAGCAATTGTGTTCATTACTGTGTAACTGGGAATTATCAACAACACATTTAAGAACCATTATATTTTCCCTTTTTTTTTTCTTTTGAGGCAGGGTTTCTCTGTGTAACAGAGTCTTAACTGTCCTGGACTTGCTTTGTAAACCAAGCTGGCCTCAAACACACAGAGATCTGCCTGAGGAACCACTATGGTTTTTTTTTTAGGCTTAATTTTTTAGGGGGTAAAAAGAAGACTGTTAAAGACACATTTTGGGGAAGGAATTTAAGAAAAAGTGCTTAGAGGAGGGCACGCTAAATCTGAGACATAACTAGAGCCTTGCAATAGAGACAGCATGTCAGTGACACACTGCAGTCTGTGAACACAAATTTGGACGTTGTTGGCATTAAGTCGATATCGAACCCGTTGGAAGAAATTAAATAAACCTGGAGGGAATAAAAGGATGTGGAGAAACAGATTTAGACGTGAACCAAGAGGCATAAATGATACTAAATTGCATTTTCGGGACGTCATACATATTCTATGCACAAAATGTTATTTCGGCTTGGATGTTAACTGATTAAAGCCACCCCCGCAAAACATCCTCAATCAATACATTTGGACAAAATAAATAAGGAAACTGTGAGGGTGCCGTCTCCACCTGCACTCACAACTGCAGCGGTTTTGCTGCAGGATTCGCCCTGGACCAGTCTGGATGCATCCCAACTTTCCACCCCGGGCCAATACATCCAGGCCTCGGGAAGCGGAGCGGAGAGCGCGCACGCCCGATCGATCCTCTCACCTTGGCTCGCTTCAGCAGCTGGATGATCTCTGCCTCCGCCTCGTCTGTCGCGTCCTCTCCCGGCTGCTCCTCTGCCGCCGCGGTTCGCGAGAACCAGGCGAGCGCTGCGAGAAGCGGCTCAGAGGTCACCGGGACCGGCCCGTGCCCGCGCCCCCGCCCCCGCCCCCGCCGGGCCGGCCCCGCCCGGAGCGCTCCGCTCACCTGCCAACAGCGGCAGCACTCGGTGCCCCCGCGCCGGCGCGCCTCGGGTCCGCAGCCGCTCCGCGCCCGGACCCGCGTCACCGGCCCGCTCCGGCAGTAGGCGCGCAGTACAGCCCCCGCACCGCCGGCCCGCGGCCCGCAGCAGGGTTCGACCCAGACGCCAGCGAAGCAGCCGGAACATGCCGACGCGTCCTCACAGCTCCACTAGCCGCGGCTGGCCCGGGACGCCCCGCCTGTCCGCATGCGCGATGACGCGTGATGACGTCACGCCGCCTCGCCCCGCCTTCGGCCTGCCGCGCGCAAAGAGTTCGCAGCCCACGGGAAGAGAAGTCGTGCGGCGTGCTATGGCGGTCACGCTCCCGGAGGTCGTGGAGGAGCTCCTGAGCGAGATAGCCGCCGCTGTGCGGGACAGCGCGAGAAGTATGGCCCGCGAACTTTTATTCTTATCCTGTATAGCTCTGTCCCTGAAGCCTGTGCTCGTTAAATCGCTAAACTAGAGGACTTTGAATGACTAGACGTCAGATCCCTGAGTGCGAGCCGGTGTGCGGGAACCCCGGGTACTTGAAGAGAGCCACTGGGTATACCCAAGGAGTGGGCGAGGGCAGGGATGCGGAATGGCAGATGCCTAGACAATTTTGAGTTACTCGGAATCATTATCCACAATCCGTGATGCAAAGCTTAAAAAAAACACTCTTGTTTACTTTGTTTAGTAAACATATTTTACTAAAAACATTCTAGGGATGCAAAACCTTTAAAGAAATCTGCAAGTTGAAAAGTACTTCTTTCCTCTACCTGTAGAGGTCGCCCTATGCCTGTCTCCAACAAAATGACTAAACAAGGATGATCTTTGCTTACCAGCCAGAGTAGGAGGAGCTACCAATGGGGGAAACTAGTAATGAGGATCTACTGCGTAGCTCAGCTAATAGAGGGCTTGTCTAGCATGTATAGAGCTACCGTGGATTCCCCGCCGCCGCCTAAGACTGAGCACATGGCTGTAATCTCCGCACTTGGAAAGTGGAGACAAAAGAAGGGAAAGTTCAAGGTCAACCCTCAGCTACGAAATACTAGGCCAGACTGGGCTACTGGAGACTATCTGAAAAAGGGAGACGGGGATGAGGGGAGAAGGCTTTTGGAGTGTAGACTAGTTAGAAGTACTCTTCCAAAAATAGCCTCTCTAAATGATAGTCAAATTAGAGCTCAAGACTGCTACTGCCCATTCATTGTGCTCTGTGAAAGGGTTGGCGTTACCGCTTTAACAGAACAAGAAAAATAAGCAAACGAATGGTCTCAATTTGGCCTTTTACGTATGTGTAAAAGATTCAGCCAACCAGGTATTCAAACATGTTTTGATTTCTAAAAGTTGTGGGTTGTCAGTCTGTTGTGAGCTCTTGCATGCAGAATTTGACCGCAGATGTTCTGAGATGTTTACAGAACACTTGCTAGAACGGGGCTGTTGGTGGGTTAATACATATGCCAACAACTGAAGGGGACCCCGAGCTCAGAAACAGACTCTTGTGTTTACTTTTTAGTAGGACACTTTTCAATATTGGTTCTGAGTACTCCTTCCTAATCCCTGATCTTCCTTGGTAACCTTGCAGAATATAAGTACAGGTTGCACATATATGGTTTAAACTAGTTGGTACTGAGCTATGTAGGAAGCTTTGATTTCCTTTCCTGGGTTACTTGGTTTCCCTGAATTATAACCATCTTGGCTTACTTAGTTTTCTACATATGTATTTTTACTTGAACTTCAAATTTTTTCACCACTATCATGGGCCTCCACTCAAAATGTTAAGGTAAAAAAAGACATTTTATCAGTTACATTTTCGTAAAGAAATCTGCCTAGAGCCTGCCGACTTGCCTAGTATGGACTCGCTGGTGTCCGGTCGGGCTACTGCTATCTTCCTTCAGTGTTAAAGGCTTGGGAATTCTCTTTTCCCATTTTGGGTCTTGAGTTTAGCATTTCCTACAATTTACTTTCCTCTTGTTTATCCACTTGTGTATTGTTACCTGTCTTAGTTTATGCAGTACGTACTTGAGTAGGTTCCTGACGAAGGCATGAACTGTACTTTTGAGGCTTTGAATGTCTGAAAAAGGTTTTTCTACTCTCACAGTTAAAAGGTATTGTCTCATGTTGGGAAGAACATTTCTTCAGACATCTGAAAACATTGTTCCATAATCATCTAGCATTTTGCATCTAACTCTGGTGCTGAATTTTGTCTGTGGCTTTTTTTCCCCTCTGGGTATTTGAATTGTCCCTAAGTATCCATGGTTGTCCATATTGCCAACGTACAAGTTCCTTTGGCAGGATGGCACGTGATCCAGACTCACCTTCCTTTGTACTCTAACATGCTAGGTAGGTAGAAGACGTCCTGGGTTGCTTAGGGAAAATGAGAGAAGAATGGCATGTTTAGTAGAGACTCAGAATTTTCCAGGGCTGGTAGTACTGGTTTCAGTTTGGTTTTGTTCGGCCTTTTCATAGTCCAGGCTGGCCTTGAGCTCCCTGTGCTCGTGCCTTAGGCTTCCGAGTGTCACAGTTACAGGCACGTACCTGCCTTTCCATTTCTTTTTAAACATTCCATGGGTGTTTTGCCTGCATGTGTATCAGTGTACCATGTGGGTGCAGTGCCCTCCTAGGCCAGAAGATGGCACCAGATCCCCTTGGACTGGAAAGTGAGCCAGCTGTTGGGAGTTGCGGGCAGGGGGAATGAACTGCTGAGCCGTGGCCCCGCCCCTCAGTTCTTATCTCCTCTTAGTTGAGTCCAAAGATGTTGGTCCCACGTGTATGGAGAGCCAGTTATATCTTCTTTATGACCATGATTCTCAAGCTTCTGATAAGATTTTGTTCGAGTTTCATTTTTACTCCTGGATGGATGTATGTCTGCATGTGTCCACGTGTGAGGGAGCCCCAGAGGCCAGAAGAGGCCCTGTGGAGCTTGCAGTACAGAAGTGAAGAGCTACCCAGTATGGGTGCTAGAAACGAAACTCCAGCTGACCGAGAGCGGCCACCTAGCAGGTGCATCATCTCCCCAGCCCCTGGTTTAGTTTTCCACTCTACCATGTGGCTCTATTAACTTACTTCATAGACGTTTGGTTTTTCTTCCTAGTATTCCCGTCATTTGGCTATAGAATGTCCTTTGTTGTCCCTAAGTGATTTGTCTCCTATATTTAACCTTTCTGTCCCTGCCTCAGCTTCTTGGGAACTTCCTTTAACTGTGTCTTTCAGATTTTCTATGTGGTCCGTCTGGAAAGTTACATTCCACTTTTGTGTTTGATCCAGTGTAGTTTAGCTGTTGTTTCCCCTGCCTCTTCATCCTTGGGAACTAACAGTTCTTTAAGTAAGTAAATACTCCTCTTACTGCTGTTTCAGTTGGGAAAGAAGCACACTTGGATATGTAGGTTCTGTGTACATCTTACATGGTGATTTGGAATAGTTGTTATAAGATCTTCATGTTTGCATTCACTGCTCTAACATGATTAACCCTCCTGTTCCCTCCTTACAGTTCCCGACGAGCTTCTCTTATCGTAAGTATGGTTTCTTGTTTGATCTATAACAAAAAAAGCTATACACTTTTAAGAGCCAGATCCTTTCAGTTTATTCCTTGGTTTGTAAAAGTAGAAGAGGGCTGGAGATAAGACTCGCTCCTACTCCAGAGGAACAGAGTCCCATTCAAAAGGCTCATTACCACCTATACCTCAGCTCTGGAGGATCGGGTACAGCTTCTGGCATCTGTGGGCCCTGCAAACACTTGGTGCACAGACCTGCATGTAGCGAACATCTATATACACACACTTTTTTAAAAGTTTAAAATGGGGGGGGGGTCAGGGGCACACTTTTAATTACAGCACTTGGAAGGTAGAAGCATGAGGTCTAGGAGTTCAAGGTCATCCTCAGCTACACAAAAGCCTAATATCCCTCTCTGACCTCCATGGGCACCTGAACACACAGTGCACTTACATATACTCAGACGTATGTACTTACACATAAAACAAATCTTTTTAGAAATAAGTTAATGACTAGAAAATAGGAAAATAATAAAAGAGTGCAAATAACCAAAAAACTTTTGGGGGAAATGATTAATATTACTAATAATCATAAAATACAACTTAAAATATAATTTTGTCTATAAAACTAGCAATCCAGGGAAAAAATGCTAACAGGAATATGAAGAAATGGATAAGTAATACCTCGCTAGAGATGTCAATTGGGAGATAGCGTAGTATCTCGGGCTGCTGTGACCAAGGCAACTTATAAAAGAAAACATTTAATTTCTGACCTTCTTATGAGTCCTTGACCAGCATGGCAGCAAGCAGGCAGACGTTCAAGATGCTAGAGAAGCAGCCGAGAGCTTACATCTGATCCACAAGCACAAGTCAGGGAGAGAGAGGTAACTGGGAGTGGCATTGAGAAACGTTGAAGTTCACCTCCAGTGACACACCTCCTCCAAGAAGGTCATACTTCCTAATCATTCCCAAACAGTTCCCCCAACTGTGGATCAAACATTCAAATACAGGAGCCCATGGGGGCCATTCTCAATTCAAACCACGACATCTGGCAATGGCAATATGGCTTTAAAGCATACCTATTCTTTGAGCTGGATATTCTTACAAGAATGTCACCCAAGGAGGTAACTGTGATGTTCGGAAAGGCTTTACAATGAGCAGATTCACCCAGTACTGAGTAGGGCAACACAACAAATTGGAAATAATCTACTTAAAAGTAGTTTAATGAAAGTAAAAATGATTCATTTTTACAATAGAGCTATTTTTATAGCCATCAAAAGTAATAAAAAAAATTTCATGTGTTTGAGAGATGTTTATAGAAGTCATGAAGGAGACAAAGCCATTTTTAAATTAATTGAAGTTAACCGTGGTTATCTCTGATTAAGAGGCTCTTCAGCAAATCCCTATTTTTGTTCACTAAATCGATCTTTATGTATTGGTGTAAAGAATTCGAAAGCATTCTTCAGTTCTTCCAGTACTGTTGTGTACGAGACTAGATTCTGGGAAAATGAGGCAGTGCACATGTTATACTTCAGACTTTAAAAGCAGTGTCATCTGTGCATGGGCACATATGTACATGTGTGTACATACAGTCACTCCATGAGTAATAAGAAACAAAAACTTTAGCAGGAAAGAAACCAGTAAGTAGTATGAGGTCGTGCTGCGGTTGCAGCCCAGAGGCAGGGTGTGTGCTGAATGAGGAGACCCTGGGCTCACTCTGCAGTGCAAGACAGAGCGAGGGAAGAGGGAGCCCAGACTGAGGAAGGGATGAGTAAATGCTTGCCAGAGAGATAGAAAGGAACGAAGTGTCTGGGAGCTCTTTAATCAAGTATGAAGAAAGCTTTTTTTTTTTTTTTCCGGAGCTGGGGACCGAACCCAGGCCTTGCGCTTGCTAGGCAAGCGCTCTACCACTGAGCTAAATCCAACCCTGAAGAAAGCTTTTTTTAAGCTGTAATAGTATAGTCTTATTTTAAAACAACAGAATTTCTGAAATAAGTGAGCGAGATGTTAATTAACACATATTCTGGGGAGCAAATGAATCCATGGATTTGGTTTCATTGATTGGTTGTTTTTTCCTAATTTTTTGTTTTATGTGTATGGATGTTTTGTTAGCATGTTTGTCTGTGCACCACACGCATGCAGTGCCCACGGAGGCTAGACACAGACATTGGATCTCCTGGAACTGGAGTTACAGACGGTGGGGAGCCGCCACGTGAGTCCTGAGAATCAAACTCTGGTCCTCAAGAAGAGCAACGAGTGCTTGAACCTCGGAGCCATCCTCTCCTACCCAAGCCCGTGGGTTTTGTTAATATTTTTCCCAAATTTAAAGTTTGTTTTCTGTTTTAAGGGTAGGGTTGGCTGGAAAGGTAGCTCAGTTGTAAACTGTTTGTTGTGCAAGCACAGAAGCCTGAGTTCGATCCCAGTGCCATGTACCACTTACAAAAAGCCAGCTCTGGCCTGTGCTCAAAATCTCAGCTCTAGCCTTATGGCAGCTTGCAGGCTGGTTAGCAACCCTGTGTAAAAGAAGTGGATGGCACTCGAGGAGCAGCACACACATGGAGGTGCAGGGCTGAGGATCAGTGGTAGAGTGCTTGCCTACCATGCAGGAGGCCTCAGGTCCAGTCTCCATCACACACACAAAAAGAGGACAGTAAACCTCGTGTCAAGTTCTTGAGGTGACTCCGAATCGGCCCTCCTAATCCAGTGTCTTTATTCCCTAGGCTGAAGTTTGTGTTTGGGTCATCAGCCATCCAAGCCTTGGACCTAGTTGATCGAGAGTCAGTCACTTTAATCTCATCACCCAGCGGGAGGCGTGTTTACCAGGTAGAAGTCTAGAGGTGGGGATAATCAAAACAGAAGCCCTTAGGACATAATCTATTCACAGTCTCTCTAGAAGCCCACGACCAACATGAAGTGTGTACTGAGCTTTGTGACCCAACTTAGTAATGTTAATGTATCATAATTTAAAGGTTTGTATTTATTTTCCATTGACAGAAGCTATATATGACAATACAAAATGACATCTTGATACCATATAGCTTCACGCTGTTGACATATCCAGCTACCTCAAAAAACCTTGTACGCTTCCTTTTCTGTGATAAGAGCACTCCCTTAGAGATTCTCAAGAGTGTGACACATTGTTAGTTACTGTAGCCAGTAACTCTCCCGAGCTTCTGACCCCTCTGGCTATCTCCCCGAGCCCCTCCCTCCACCCCTGAATGCTGGTAGCCACCATCCTGTAAGTTGAACTGTTTTAGATTTCACATACAGGGACATGTAATATTGACATTACTGTGCCAGGCTTGTACGTCACATAGTATCTCCAGGCACTTTAGAAATGAAAGATAAATACGCCTGTTCGATTGGACCAGTAGCACTAAAAGAACTAACAGTGGTGTGGACAGGCTCTTTTCTCAAGTCTGATGGAGCACACCAGCCTTGGCTCTCTTGTTGATCATAGGGTTACATGGCCCCCATACCTTTATTAGCATTTCCATCTTTCTTGTTCATGATCTCCTGTTTACAGGGAAAAGTCAATGTTTCTTGAGGCCATATGATTAGAATAATCTCATGAGCATCGGTCTTTCAAAGCTGTCGTCAAGAACTATTCTTGAGGAGTCAGACTCCTGGGCTCAGGAGGTCCGTACAGACCTCAGTTTGCCCCTTGGCGCTTAGAGTAGCTTTGTGAGGTGATGGCCTCTAACCATACTCTGGATTGTTTCCATGTTACTGGTTACTCTCTCCAGAAGCAAAGCAAAGTATTTCTTTTGCAAGACACTGATACACAAAGGGTAAAGTAACATCACATTTGGCTACCCCACTTGCCAGACTTGAACCTGCGACTAGAAAAATGACTCTATAAACAGTGTGCCAGCGTAAGCACCTGCTCCCAGGTCAGCTGTGTGAGACAGTGGTGAGTGTGCCCACGGTTGAGGGAAGGGCATCTTAGAAAGGACACAGAATTTTCAAATATGTGCTTGGCTCACAATGGTTAAGAAAGACGCATCAGTGGGTAGGAAATCTTCTTATTGTTTAAATTCTAGCTTGTAGTGAACTTGTCAGAGCTGAGACCAAGACAGTGACTCTTATTAAAAGAAGGAACCAGTTCTCATAGTGGATTTATAGATGGACAATCAGTTGGAGCTACTAAGTTTCTTTCTTGTGTTATCTTTTTGTATTTTATATACTTAGAATATCCAAGTCTTAGAACCCTCCAGTCTTCCCCATGTTTCTTCACTGCAGAATTCTGGTGTCAGGGCTGGGGAGAAGGCTCAGCAGTCCTGTGGAGGATCCAGGTTCAGTCCCATTGTGCACAGGGCAGCTCACAACTGCCTGTGACTCTGGGATCTGGCGCCCTCTTCTGGCCTCTGTGGGCACCAGGCACACACGTGTCACACATACACATAGGCAAACACTCTTATATATAAAATAAAAATAATATAAATGCGTTTAAAAGTGTCAGGGTAAAAGAGTTTTTTGGTCACAGCTCCATAACTGTCATAGTACTTGACCAGAGCAGGCAGACTTCTAGCTGCCCCTCACCTATGTGACCTGGCTACCAGCTAAAATGTTAAACGTCTTGTTTAAAACTATTTTAATGATATTTATGAATATGACTTTCTATTTTTTTTTTTAAAAAAAGATGTATTTGGTTTTTTTCTTTTATGTGAGTGCACTGTCACTGTCTTCAGACACACCAGAAGAGGGCATCAGATCCCATCACAGATGGTTGTGAGCCACCATGTGGTTGCTGGGAATAGAACTCAGGACCTCTGAAGAGCAGTCTGTGCTTTTAACTGCTAAGCCATCTCTCCAGCCCTGAATCTGACTTTCGTAATGATTGTCTGTCACGTCCTTTATTATATTGTGTTGCTTTATCATAAAAACGTACCCCAGATACGGGGCTGTCAGCTCTGGTGTGGAATGAGACAGAAACCTCAGCCTCATATCAGTCTTACCGTGTACCGTACAGTAATACAGTAAGAATCGGCCTTGGTTCTTGGTTGTGTACGATGATAAATGCTGAGTCAGACACTGCCTTGGTACCCAGCTCGTAACCATTCCGTGAGTCAATCTTTAATCCGTAGTTCAACCCAATATTTTCACTGTCCTCCGGGTATGAAGTGTAATTATTTAAAGCCATCCCTTTGTTACTGCACATCCTAGGAGGCAGACGTGGGTCCAGTCCTAACGTCCTCACTCAGCAATCCCGGTTCCCAAGCAGCCCTCCTGTAGAACCTAGAAAACATGGCATGCTACAAGTTTAACGTTTCTGTTCAGCTGCTCTCATTCTATGAACTAACATGGCTCATAGGCCCAGTCTGTACCAGCACAAGAACTGTAAACCTCTGTTTTTTAGAAAGATGCAGGAGATTTATAAATGTAGCCCCCTGCCGGGCAGTAGCCTAGGGGCCTACAGTCCTTAGAAGGTTGTACCTGTGAAACGGGGCCATCTTATAAGTTCCTCATAGTCACTGCAGACTTCCTACTGGTGAGAGTCCTGTGAATCCAGTCCTGGTCTTGAGTGTGTTCTTTCCTGTTTCTTTTTTTAAAATCTCAGTTAAGGAGGGGGAATGAGAGGGGGCACATTCCAGGCCATGCTATGATGTGGGGAAGAACTCGGAGCAGTTCCTGTAAGAGAGGGTCCTTCTTCCACTGAATTAATTACCCTTAAGGTCAATTTCCAGTTCTCAACATGTCTAGCTCAGATTTTTGCCTGATTATTGGGTTCATTAGTAGTCAACTAGATAAGGAAGAAGCACATCAGAGCATTTCCTGTCTTTTAGAGTATCTACCGCCCCAGGCATTTGACCAGTTTACTTTGAATCTCAGACAGCCTTGGAAAGGGTAAGGCATGGGAACCTCTAGAGTTTATCCCTGTCTCTAAATCACCAGGCTTTGATTCAACATAATCCAGGAGGAAGCATTGTGACAAATCCAGGACCTGTAGACCCCTGGAGGCTTTGCTTGCTTAAGGCTAAATCTAGAGAGAAAAGACAGGGGAGTCAAGTAAAGGAAGAACTTTAAAGGTCTCTCTCGGTAGTCTGGAGAGACGGTGCTTACCCACATCGCCACTGTGTGCTGGTGAGTTGGCTTCACTCTGATTAAGTGGGAAGCGGTCAGCACTAATGTCCACCGCACTGTTGAGACTCACTAGGGAAATTGTATTGATGGTCAGTGGTGTGTGTGTCATGTTCTTAACACAGCAAGCCTTGGGATAGGAATGTGTAAGAGGTGGTTTTTAATACCTGCTATCAATTAGGTCTCTACCACTATGGTGACTATCTGGCAGACATCACTGTAAAGAAGAGTAGGTTCATATTGGCTAACAGTTTCAGAGGTCTCCAACCATGGTCACCGGGCCCTGTTGTATTGGCCTATGGTAGCTCCGTACATTACAGTAGGAACAGGAGGCTGAGAAACTCTCTTCACCCCACACTGAGGAAGCAAAGGCAGGACAAGAAGAGGTTAGAATCCCAGTGTCTCCTGGAAAGGCATCCCCCAGCAACTTAACTCCCTCGAACTGTATCCTACCTCCTAAAGGTCGGCCCTTCCCTGCATGTGCCAGGACATAGCAACCAAGCTTCACACGTGCCTTTGGGGACATTCAGAATCCAACAGGAAATGCTGGGCTGCTGGGTGGAAGGAGTGGTTTCTCCGCAAACTGGTCCATTCACATCAGACAAACCTTTGTTCCTGGTACTCCGAGTGTCACCAAGGGTGTTTGCTGTACTGAGCCTCTCACCAACAGCCAAGTCCCTGTCCTTCCAGTGCTGGATGAATAGGCAGGTGTGAACTCGCCTGGTTCTGAGACCTCTGTCCTGAGCAGCTGGGCCAGCCCCTTCCCAAGGCTCTGTCTATCCTCCCACGCCAGTGCATCCCGAGCTTCTCACACCCTTCTGCTTTCTTCATCTGAGGGCTGCCCTGCCTCTGCCTCCCCACGCCCTTGATCCATTTCATAATCTCCGGGATTGTAACAGGTCACAGCAGCTTTAGAAATGTCTAATGCCATGGGTCGAGGGGCCCACGATAAAATGTGCACAAGGCTTTCCTGCCTTCCATTTTAGCTCTGCAGGCTGAGACCTGTGCATCACATGGAACAAAGTCACCATGCGGAAGGCTGAAATAGACTCTTCTACTCTCCAAAGTCCTGGGAAGCTGAGGAGATGAGTTTGCACACTTCAGAGAGCCAACTTGTGTCTCCTTTCGTATAAACCCACTGCAGATCCTCCGTGATGTCCGTAGGCGACTCTGACACACTGAATGGATTGTCGGGAAGTTGTACCAGGAGCAAACTAACGCTGTCCTGTTCCTCCCAGGTGCTAGGGAGTTCTGGCACAACGTACACGTGTCTGGCTTCCTGCCACTACTGCTCGTGCCCAGCATTCTCCTTCTCAGTGTTAAGGAAGAGTGACAGCCTGCTGGTAAGAGTGGCCTCTCTCTCTCACCACTGCACACAAGTTGGGAGAGAAGAGGCTAGCCTCATTTCAGACTTTAAGAGACATATTTTTGGGAGGTGGGAGCTTACTCAGAATGGGCATTTCCCTCAATGGTGGAAGAAATTGTGGTTTATTGCCTTTGTCTTAGTCACCTCCTGGACTCCTAAAACACAGTGTCATTTTTGGTATCACTCTCCTGCTTTTTTATTTAAAAGGTCACAGATGAGGTAGTGGGGGCAGTGAGGTAATCTTGGGAATGAGTGCTGGGGAAGGAGACGGCCCAGCAAAGAGAACTAAATAAAAGGTGCACCCACCCCACACCCTCTCCTAAGGACAGCCTGGCCTCACCCTCACCCCACGTGCAGCAGGAACGCTCCACCCAGGCTTTGTGAGCCCATCAGACTCCAGAGCATCAAGTAAGGACAGCACCCATCTGCACATCCCTAGTTCAAAGGGAAAGAAACGCATCCTCCTCCTCTCCTGAGAGCAGGTGGTTAGTCTTAGTCTTGCCAGAGTAGAGAACAACAAAGTCTCCCTCGTTCCTACTTTTTGTATACTAGTAGCAACTTAAAATCTTAGGAGTTTGGTGCCAACTTGAGCATCTGTATTCATTCATACACACACACATACATGCATGCATACATACACACACATACATGCCACTAACCACTACTAAGGTACATTTCACCTGTAGAATGACAGGATTGTACTGTGGTCCTCTCAGGATCAATGTTGTGTTCTCTAACATAGGTCTGACAGGGTCATCTCCCCACATGTGTGTATATGTGAGAATTTCCCCTACTCCTCCTTCACCCCAGAAGGTAGCCAGGCTTCCAGTGAAGTCGTGGTTCTGCACATTCATTACAGTGAAGGTTGAAGCTGCTGGGTAGCTATTAGAGTCGCATGAGCTCACTGGGGAGGAACACTGAGCCAGTACAGTGCCTCAAGGACCGTCAGCCATTGCTGTAACCACACTCCGAAGGCCAGGATGAAACCATGGCAGTTTCCCTCTCCTCCTCACATGTGATGGTGAGGTCTTGGGTAGACTGGCCAAACATGATCCTGCTTGTCCCTAACAGGTCTGTATCTCGTGTTTCAGTGTAAGCATCTTCTGGCAATTTATCTTAGTCAGCTTCTGAGGAACTGCCAGCAGCTCAGTGTGTCTGACAAGCAACTGACAGACCTGTTATTGATGGAGAGGACACAAGAAGCATAAAAGATGTGGCTGGAACATGGACTTCCAAGACAGAAGCCTAGCAGGAAATATTTCACATCTTCAACGCACAAGGTGGAGGAATGGGATGCACTTCCAGACTTGTGACTGTCACTTTGCCCTCACAGGCTGCAGAGGGTGTGTGCGGTTAAGAGCCCTCTATGATCTTAATATCAACCAGCCTCTGAGCCCCACAGGTAGAAATCTCCCTGAGTAGAATTAAATAGTGTTGACTCAAATAAAGCCTGAGCCATGTTGTGCCTGCAAGTGGATCAGTTATTGAAGCGCTAGTGATGTTTAGAGGTGGGACGGAAGGCCAGCCTGAGGAAGAGCACGGTTACATGGGAAGCGTGTTCAGCAGGACAGGACCAAAGCACACAGAAAGCTAAGGGCAGCAAGAATGAGAAGAGGGTTCGTCTGTGCTGCTGTGGGCGTTGCTGACGGGGCTGTACTGGGAGACGGTGTGGAGGACTTGCTTTGTGAGCACTTCTAGGCTGTACAGCAGGAGAAAGAACATTCTAAAGCCCTGGAAGGAAACCAGATCCTTCTAGGACTCTCACAAGACACACTGGGTACCACGAGTGGTGTTGAAGAGATAAGATAGGCCCAGGAGAACAAAGGGTCCGTGATAGCTATGAAAACCCAGGAACAGGACCTGAGAGGAAACGCCCAACACCCAGCAGATCCCAGAGGGTCAGTAGCTTCCGGCTGCTCTGAACATTCATCCTTCTAGGAACTGAGGTAGAAAAATGGGGTAGGTAACTTCATAGACTAGGGATCCCCCCCCCCACAGTTGTGGTGCCCCAAACACAAACTTACTGACGAGCTGCTGTATACAAGGTCAGATGCATGTTGCAGTCTCTCTCTCTGCTTGGCTGAGTACTGTGCTGAGATGTAGCAAAGAAAAATGAAGATCTCTCAGCTACTTCCGAGACTTGGCCTCAGTATGAGCTGCCGCTCTAAGAGGTCCTCAGGGTACAGAAGGTGCGGACGGTAAGTACGGCAAGCCAGGCACTCACCTTTCAAAGTTTTATTTCACTGGATATAATACACAGCTAGGGGATTTTGCTCAGTAAAATTTTCATACTTTGGGATCCAATAAACTGTAATGTGAGAGAGAAGCAAACTCTAGTACCTAGCTCTAAAGCAGGGGTGCAGTGGAGGAAGGACCCAGCTCTCCAAGTTTCCACCTCTAGTGTTTTGTGGGCAAGGAAGATACTGAACTCAAATTGTTTTGTTACTATAATTCTACTTTCAAACTTAGGGTAGTACCATTCCCTAAATTAACACTACAGTATCTTGACTGAAGAATTATACTTCAGTTTTCTGAGTTGCTGTCCCCGGAATGAGTATATGTTAATAGAGCCAACTTTTATTTTCCCATTGCTGTAAGTGAAAAATACTTACATTATAATAGTTCACAGTGTTTCACAGTAAGGTAAGTTTCAGTCATTTTTCTACCACGAATGAGGCAGATTCTTAAAAATAAAACAGTTTTTGGAATCAGTTCTAGCCGCCCGCCATCCACACAGTAAGTAAGAGCAGCTGAATAGATTCCTAAGTGTATCTGTTAGCCTCAGGGCCTCCTAGTTGCATGTACGTGTGAGCCAGACTTGTGTGACTCCTGGCAAGCGTTCAGGGCAGGTGGGCCACATGCTTGAGAGGGTAGTTGTCCTCCACAGTGAGGTCACCAGCTGTGTCCAGTCCATTGTTTATTTTAAGCCTTCTTCTCCCAAAGGCCAGAGCCTAGGTCACAAGCTCAGACTGAAAGTTGACTGTCCCCCGGCCTGCCCGCTCCCACCCTTGGTGTCCGTCTGGCAGAGAACGTATCTGGAGATGATCCTGTGGAAACTGTAGCGGAAGTCCCGGTTCCTGTAGGCATAGACAACGGGATTGACAACTGAATTGGCGTGTGACAGGAGGATGGCCACATTCATCACCCATTTGGGCTTGTCCTTGGCCAGGGCTGGATGGAAGAGGGTGATGCAGTTGATGGCATGCACGGGGAGCCAACACAGAGCAAAGATGCCCACAATCATAGCCAGTGACTTGGCCGCGTGGATCTCCCGCTGCAGCGTGGTCCTGGAGTGCTCCATCAGTTCCATGTGCTGAAGCTGCTTGCAGGCCACCATGAAGATTTTGATGTAGATCACCATCATGATGAGCAGTGGAGGAAGGACACACCCAAAGAAGTTGAAATAAACCATGTAGCTCATGGGAACTACGTTCTCAAAGAGACACTTCACAGGGCAGCAGCTCTTATTCGTGATGCCATCCCCAGGTTCTGTGCAGTTGCTGGTGGCACGGTCTTTACTGTTCCAACCCAGGAAAGGAGTCAGTCCAATGCCAAAGGCAAGGACCCAGAGGACAGCGATGATCCCTCTTGCTCGTGTTCCAGTGACCAAACCTTTATACCTGTTCAAGAGAACATCATGTTATTGCTCACTTTACAGTATATTTCCTGACCAGAGGCCCACTGCTGCTGGTGTCCCATGGGCCTTTAGCTCTCCCAGCTTTGAAGGTTCACCCCTGGGGTACCATGCCATTACCTAACACTAGAGACGTGCGAGCAGACGTCAGCCCTGCTGCGGCAAGCGCAGTAAGACTCATTCTTAGCCAGGTGTGGTGGTGAATGCCATTAGTCCCAGCGTTCAGGAGGTAGAAGCAGGGGATCTCTGTGAGTTCGAGGACAACCTGGTCTACAGAGTGAGTTCCAGGACAGCCAGCACTATGTAGAGAGGCCTTATCTCAAAAAAAAAAAAAAAACAAAAAACAAAACAAAACAAAACCAAAAAAAATTAGACTCATTCTTGAGTCAGCACTCATTTCTGTCTACTGATGGCCAGTGACAAAAAGGTACATGTGTCTTAGAGGCCCTTTTTAATAGTTTCAGCATGGGGTAAGTTTAGATCTCTTGTAAGGTACTGTTGAGATAAACATCGAACGGACTGTGCCCAAAAAAACCTCAGCATGTTAAGGGTGGGGCACATGAGGCCTGACTCACAAGGTGACACTTGAACAAGGGTCCAAGGAGCCCCTTGGGCTTTGATGGTGTCCCACGTATCCTTTACAAGAATCACTTCTCTCACCACCCAACATTTGCTTCAGAACTGGTTGCGATGGGTGGCACCTGCAGTCCTCCAGTTAGGAGGCTGAAGCAGGGGTTCCTGAGTCTGAGGTCAGCTGAGGCCATAAAGCAAAATCTTATCTCACAAAAGAAAAACAGTCCTCAGCTTCTGCAGATAAACCGCCGGCCTCACTGCTGACGGCTAGAACATGGGTCTGCTGATGCCTTACCTACAGAAAGCTGCTGGCCAGAGTTGCCGAAACTTAGGAAATCAACATTGATAACTGGCCTTCAATTTGTCACATGTAACTATTATGATAGCTCCCTGAAGCCAGACTAGATCCTGCTGAACCGCTGTTCCCAGGACTTAGTGCCCAGTATTTAGTGCAGTTCTCAAAGCAGAGCCACCATGAAAACATCCCTCATTTGCTCCCTGCTAGAAAGAGCTTTGCAGCAACTGTGCTAGGAATACTCCGTGCAGTGGCCTGGGCAGGCAAGAGGACCAGTACAGGTCTCAGAGGAAGCCAGTGCGACTTGCTTCATACACAGTGATCCAATGAGCGCTTGTCTTTCCCACTTCCTCTCAGCAGTGGGCAGCTCAGCTGTAGGGCCTTTACTGCAGGACGGCCTGCTGAGCACAGGCAGTGATGAAACTCTCTTAAAAATGCCCGTGCCTCGCCAGGATGTCAATAGCATCTGCAGGGTAACAAAGAGCCTCCACAAAGGCTGGGCACTCAGAAGACAGTCCATGAGGTAGCCTGTGATACAGCTCTGCTCTAGACTCCACCTTCATTTTTTTATGTATTTAATGTGCACTGGTGTTTTGCCTGCATGTATGTCTGTGTGAGGTGTCAGAAGCTTCAGAACTGGAATTACAGACAGATGTGAGCTGCCATGTGGGTGCTCCCTGACATGGGGAGTTCAGGTCCCCTGGAAGGGCAGTCAATGCTCTTAACTGCTGAGCCATATCTCTAGCCCCTTGACTTAACAACATTAATTTAATTGATCACAGGCCAGTCTTGGAGGGATATCTGGGATAAGCAAACCCTAGCACTTCCCTTCTCTGGTCAGTGACTGGTCTAAGTCGGGTAGTGAGATCTTCTGGCCAATAAGACCATAAAGTAAGTCAGCAAGGGACCTCCAAGAAAGCGTAACTTCCTGACAGGAGAGCCACCCATGAGAAGAGCTCTGCCCTTTGCCAACCACCCCCACCCTTCTGCTTCTGATGCTTTCACAACAGGCTGTGATGGCCACAGCCTCAGCAACCATCTTGTGACCATGAGGATCAAAGGAAAGACAAAACTTTTATCAGAGGAGAAGGAAGGAGCGAGCCTAGGTCCTTCACAATATTGCTGAACGACTAGACCTTCATAACTCTGTATTCTTGTTACAGGAAATTAAAGGACTGTGGAAAAAGCTCATTTGGTAGAGTTGTCAGGCATTCATGAACCCCTGGGTTTGATCCCCAGCATCACAGAAACGGGGTGTGGTGGCACATACATGTAATCCCAATACTCTGGAGAAAGAAGTAAAAAGATCAGAAAGACAGGGTCATCCTTGGCTACATAGAAAATTCAAGGCCATGTATCTTGAGCTACATGCAACTCTGTCTGGGGAGAGTGGGAATGAAAGGAGTGTGGTAGCATGCATTGGTAAGACATGCTGAGAAGAAGCAAGAGATCGTGAGTTCAAGGCCAAGTTAGGCTACCTCACAGAAAGACAAGAGACACAGAGAGAAGGGCATGGGAATTAAATGTCCATTGCAGATGCCACCTATTAGGTCCTTGCTCCTATACACCATGCTTTCTTATTTTGCTTCCTTTTAAAAGGCAGCATTAGGACCAGCAAGACAGCTCGGCAGATGAAGGCATTTGCTGCCCAGCCTAACAGCCTGAGTTCCCCTCCAGGACCCACATGGTGGAAAGAGAGAACTACTCCTCCAGGTTCTCCTCTGACTTACACACCCATGTTGTGCCCGTGCATACTCGAACACAAAATAAATAATACATAAATAAATATATTTTAAAAGAAATAAAAGCAGTGTTCATGGAAATAGCTTCCCACTATAAATTCACAGCAACAGGAATCCATTCACGTCCAAACTTCTCAAAGCCGAGGAATCCTGCACACGTGAGGAAGTTTCATGCCAGACTGTCTTGGGTAAGGAAAAGAGCCGACTATCAGGGAAGCAGCAAGGGACAGCTGACCCTGTGGACCCTATCCCCAGGTCCCATTGTTTGCATTCCCTTTGTCCTATGAATTCTGCTAGGAACCAGAAACCTAATCTCTGCCCTCATAAAACATTAGCTCATAGAAGAGATCAAAAGTAAACAAACAAGCACACACGCGTGTCCCTGTGACCTAGAGTGGGCTCAGCCCTTTTAAAACGACAACACGCTATGTCATGATACCAATAGCCAACTGTAAGATACAAACAGGGAAAGCAGCAGTTATAAGGCATCCTGGAAGATCTCTCAGTGGAGAGCTAATGGGAGGGAGCAGAAATCTGAACAGCGAGGATTCCAGGCAAAACAGCCCTCACTCAGGTTTTCAAAGTGCCAGTTTGCACCGCAGGAGCCTGGGAAGACTGGCGTGCTGTAGCGTGGCACTGTTCGTGATGCAGAGTCTTCTGGCCACAGTGACTGAGTTTCGTGGGGATAAGAGGAGACTGAGAAGCTATGTAACTGTTTCAAAATTCAAGAAAATGCTCCCCAGGACCAGGATTCCAGCCCAGATGATGCAATGGATCCCGGAAACAGAAGCAACAGGCCTTGAAGGTGGATTAGACGGAAGACAGGGAGGAGCCAAGGCTGAAGCGTGGTTTCTAGGGGGTTTTCCCCAATATCCTAATGTCCACTGAAACAGATGATTATGGGCTAGAAGCACAGAGATTAAGGTCATGGGAAGAATGATATTAGTTAGCAATGACGATGGAGAAAGAAAGGAGAGGGTGGTGGGTGTGGTGGCATGCCTGTAATCCTAGGATGTGGGAGGTGGGGCAGGAAGATTAAGAGTTTGAGGCTAATATAAGAGGCTATCCCACTCCCATCATCCCCAAAAAGAAAGGACAGGTCAGGAGAGCTAAGGCCGAGAAGGCAGAAGGACGCAGGCCTGTGTGAAGAGACACTGCTTGTGAGTGGCAGAAGGGTAAAATGGCTGGTCTAAAGACAAAGGCTAGGTAGTCGTGACATGGGGGCTGTGTCTTCTCTGAGAACTGCTGTCACTTCCAAGGCTGAGGAAAGAGAGGAGGAGAGCTCACCAGGCAACCAGTGAAATGGCCTTTGCAGCCTTGGTAATGGTGCCACCTCTATTCCATGAGGTGCCGACTGGGACCGTGGAAGTGGGAACTGAGAAGGAGCAGGAGGACCACTGAGGGAGAGAAGGGACAGACCGGAGCACCCAGGCTGGGTGAGTGAGTGACCAAGTGTCCAACGATAGCTGCAGAAGAACAAAAACAGCCCAGGAAGCCAGGGTAAGACAGGCCAAGATGCCTACCCCAAGACTATGACAAACAAGGGACAGACAGGAGTAAGTGTGGGCAGCTGCCTTCCAATCAAGGCAGGAACAAGCCCAGCCTGCGTGGCCCACATTAAAGGGTTGCCCTGGGAAAGCGCGCAGAGACTCTGGTCACGGCTCTCTGCTTGCTGTGTCCAGAGCGTGCATAGATCTCCCTTATAAAGCTCATTAGCTAAGGGGATTGGTAGGGAACAGCCACAAAAGACTGTGATTGCTGATTACATAATGAATGGACTGGGGGCTGGGCCACTGACTGCAGAAAAAAATGCTGCCAGCCTTCTGGGACAGCGGTCTGCTCAAGCCAGGCCACCAGCTCTCAGGAGGCTTCCTGTTCAGAGCCCCTGAGCCATGCAGCCTGAGCCCTCTCATAAACAGGGACTCCGGAGCCTACCTCCAGGCTGCGGCTGCGACTTCACACCGGTTTACATAGCACTCTGTGTAGCTGAGGAGCTGGGGTGGGACCCAGCAGGCACTTAGCATTAGTGAGGCCCTGTGTTCCATCCTGAGCACTTCCTGAATGCACATGGCTGCATGAACACACGCTGAGGCCCACCACTGCTGCTAAAGCTCCTGCGGGATAGCTTTCTTCATATTTAGTCTTGCCCAAGCTCCATTCCTCAGTAAACACTTCTGCTGTGAGTCAGTATATGTCTGTCTGTTTGGGGAGTTGTTTTTTGTTGTTGTTGTTGTTGTTGTTTTTGTTGTTTTGTTGAGACAGTCTTAATTTGTCCAGACTGTCCTGGAACTCAATATGTAGCCCAGGTTAGCCTCAAACCTAGAGTGACTATTTATTTATTTATTGCCTCAACTTCCTGAACACTGGAAGATGAGAGAGGCCAGCCCACTGTGGGCGGTGCTACCCCTGAGCAGGTGGTTCTGGGTGTTTAAGAAAGTAGGCTGAGCAAGCTACTAAGCAGGGCTCCTCCATGATCTCTGCTTCAGTTCCTGCTTCCAAGTTCCTGCTCTGACTTCCCTCAGTGTATATAAGCTGGAAGATGAACTAAACTTTTTCCTGGCTACATAGCAAACCTCTGTCTCGAAGAACAAACAGAGAGAGAAAGGGGGAGGGGACTTTCCTCCCCATGTTGGTTTGTCACAGTTTTTATTACAGCAATAGAGGGCCAATTAGGACAAGTGGCATATCTAGGATAAGTAGCATCCGAATGTTTACATCTGGAGGGGAGGCTGATGTCTGACATCACCCAGGAGTCTGAGAGTTTGAAGAGAGGCCCCAGGTTAGGTCACACCGCCAACCAAGAGACCAGGAGGGTAAAGAGCCTGAAACCAGATGTGGACCCACATCCAGTTATGAAGCAGGCTATATTGCTAAAGACTTCTGGAAATGCCCAAGAGAGGAGAGCCTTAGTCTCTTGGAGCATGGCTAATCACCAATTTCCTCTGCTTCTTCAAGCTTCTCCGATAAACCTCTCGGCACATTCCAGGTAGGATTCTAATCTACTGACCACAAGCTGGTCCATCCACAGGGTAGCAGCAGCTTAAGAAGCTACACCATGGAGCAAAGCAAATAGCTGTGAACTATTTGCAGGGAACTGCCAAGGAGCCCAGGACTCACAAGGAGACAGTCACTTTAAGAGACACAGTATGAATCAGCAGGGAAATGAGTAACATTCCAGGCCAGGGAGGCATGCGCAGAGGCCTCAAAACATTAAGTTCCAAGAGGTGGGGGGTCCTGGAAGCCAGGACAGACACACCACAGGGAGGGAGGATGAGGGAGGCAGTACTGGGTGGACAGGAGGCCCCAGGGCCGAGTGAGCAGGACCAGATGCAGCTACAGTGTTGGAATCAGCAATGGAGCCAGATGTTCCACACAGAAAGTCACGGGGAAGTTTGTGGCTGGTGGGTCTGAAGCTATAGGCAGCAGGCTACAGAAGGGGCATTGGGATGTAAGAGGGAGGGGCCTCCAAAGAGTGGGAGGGGGTCAGTGCTGGGCTCCAACAAGGCAGGAGGGGCCCCAACAAGCCCCAACCTCTCCACACTTCATACCCAACTGTACTTCCCAGCCTGTGGGGTTCCACCTAGGCCTGAACCATACTGGGCTATGAGCTCCCGAATACCCTTCTGCCTCCTACATTTCTTTTCTTTTTTTTTTTTTTTTTTTTTTTGGTTCTTTTTTTCGGAGCTGGGGACCGAACCCAGGGCCTTGTGCTTCCTAGGCAAGCGCTCTACCACTGAGCTAAATCCCCAACCCCTTGCCTCCTACATTTCAAAGCAGCACCACACGGATGCCTAGAAATCTGGGAGTGGCCCTGGGCTCCCTCTTCTCTCTAGCCAAATTCTACCTATGTCACCAAGCCCCTGTGAACCTGACTCCTAGATTCTCATCTTCAGCCACAAGCACATGACTTAACACTGCCCATTAGATCTGCGAGTCCTCAATGACCAGTCACTCACTCATCTATGGTGATGGCACCCACATTCCACCTACCCCCACCCAGCCACCTTGGTAGACCTGGCTCACTAGAGCTGGATGTGGGTCCACATCTGGCTCTGGCTCTTTGCTAGCCTGGTCTCCTGGTTGGTGGTGTGGCCTTACCTGGGGCCCCTTTTCAAACTCTCAGACATCAGCCCTCTCTCCAGGTACAAATGTTGGGCTGTCACTTATCCTCATGTCATGTCCTCTGCCACAATCACACATCTGGGATAACACCTGGCTTTCCTACATGATCCTTGTCCCTTTCGGTCTACCAGCTGTCCACCACAGTGGTTTTAAAGTGAAGATCTATCATAACTAAACCCCTAATTAAAATTCTACACTCGAGGGGATGGAGGGACGGCTCAGCAGTTGAGACCACTGGCTGCTTTTGCGAGAACCCAGGTTCGACTCCAAGCACCTTTCATGGCTGCTGACAACCCTCTGAACCCCACTCCCAGGGGATCCAATGCCGTCTTCTAGACCTGGCAGGCATCAGGCGTGAAGTGGTGCGCATACATACATGTAGGCAAAATATATAAACACATAAGACTAAAATAAAATAGTTTTAAACATAAAAATAAAATCTACATTTGCACCAGGCATGGTAGTAACACGTCTGGAATCCCAGCTCTTCGGAGGAAGAGGCAAGAGGATTTTGAGTTTCAGGTCCAGCCTGAGCTACACAATGAGACCCTGTGTGTCTCTGTCTTTCTCCCTCACACTTATAGACACAGAAAAGTGAAGAAGATAACATCCCGGGTTGGGATGAAGCTCCCTTGGTCCCATGCTTACCGAGCATCACGCAGCCCAACACCCATAAACCACGTGTGCTGTCACACACCTGTAACTCCAGCACCCGCGAGCAGAGGGAAGTAAGAGCTGAGACCAAGGACAGCCTGGGCTAGGAGGCGCCATTTCTAAACAAATAATAATTCTACATTGGCCTACAAGTCTCACCTAGTTATCTCAACTAACAAAACCACAATGAACCGATCATAAGGACACAAAAATAAATTCACAATCATACCCGAAACAGGAGCGGAGGCCATCAGAGAACAAAGAGATGCGTTGAGTTTCTACGGACACACGGTGGGGGCCATGGAGCCTTTAGTTCGAAATGCAAATGGTGGGGGTGAGAAGCTCCAAACCAACAACCAGCAGGGACTGGAGAGGCATTCAGAAGAACAAATCAGGAGTGGCAGCCTGCGCCCCCACGTTCTGGGCTGCCTCTAGTCCCAGGTGCTGCGTCCTCCCTTCCTATCCCGTCTTGAGCTTGAGATCCAGCTAACGGAACATTTTGACCATGTTCACTCTTCTAGTGAAAAACTCCAAACCCACTGAATCCAACAACCTTCCTAACAATCCTTGCCAAGCATGGTGCCGTGTGCACACAAGCCCAGCCACTTGGGAGGTGGAGACAAGAGGATGGGGAGTTTGAGTCCAGCCTGGGCTATGTGAGCTAACCTGTCTCAAGCAAGCCTAATGACCTGAGTTCAAGCCCTGGGATCCATGCGGTAGGAGGAGAGAACCAACTCCAGCAAGTTGTCCTTTGTCCTCCATGTGCACACCCTGGCGTGTATACGCACGCACTAAAAAATAAATGTAAAGAAGGTGCTGGCACACAACCAAGTGTTGGTCTGGGAGCCAGGAGGAGGAGGTACGGTGAGAAAGCTGATTTGGGAGGGCTGCTTCAGCTGGGGCTGGTCACAGAGGGAGCGTGCTCGCTTTCCCTTCTGTGCCCTTTTGTGTTCACACACATACCTCCCGAGTCCTTTAGTGACTCACCAGAACCTTTAGGACAAAATCTGAGCTTCCTAGGAAGCCGCCAGGCCCTCTGTGGCTGGCCTGCCCCACCCCTACTGCTCTGCCTCCCCAGCCCCTCCCTCTGGGTTTACTACATGGTGGTTGGCCGGAAGGGGAGCACCTTCATGGCAAGGAGAAGATCCCACAGTCCTTCAGCTGCTACGGGAGCTCCGAGCGCAGCATGTTTGGACCAAATACAGCTTCTTCTTGCAGTCACATTGTACTTCAGCTGCCTCGCATCATGCAATGCACACACTGCAATCTCCTGGTCCCCTCCCTCGCCTACCGTTCATCAAAGGGTGCTTACAGAACCCTGGCAGTGTCTGGGCTCTTTCCCTGTAGCTGTTCACATGCTGTCTGGGGCTCCTAGGAAGGCAGGCTCATGAAGCCCTCACTCCCTAGGCAATCCCAGGCTGACAACCTGAGCCTCATCTTTACCGTGCCTGCTGCACCAAGTTCTCAAGACTTGCCCTGTGTGGCTGCTGTTCACAAAGGAAAAACTCCAGCACACGAGACAACTGAGGACATGCTCCAAACAGCTCTCGGTGGGGCCCATCAGTACTGACACAGGTCAGACAGACAAGACTGAATCCTGCTAGCAGCTTGAGGAAGGAGCCTGCAAGGTTGCAAACCCCGTGCATATGAAAGGAATGTAGGCTGTCTGTCTTGAGAAAAAATTTCCTGTCATTCTGCATTAGTCAGGGTTCTCCAGAAGAACAGAACTTATGGAATGAAAATATGAACACACACATGTCCACACACATGTGCACACACATGAACACGTGTGTACAAGCACACATATATGTAAAGGGAATTTATAGAATGGTTTACAGGCTGTGGTCCAGCTAGTCCAACAGTAGCTGTCTGCCAATGTAAGACCCAAGAATCCAGCAGTTTTTCAGTCCTCAGGGCTGGATGTCTCCGCTGGCCTTCAGTAGATGATGGAATCCTGAGGCAATAGGCTCTAATGCCAGAGAAGGAATGGACTTCCAGCAAGACTGAGAGCAAGCAGGCAGAGAGGGTTATCTTCCTCCTTCCCTGTCCTTTATTCAGCCACCAGCAGGTGAGGCCCAGATTAAAATCTTCCCACCTCAAATGAGTTAATTAAGAAAAACTCCCTCACTGGTGTACCCAGCTGCTTGGGTTTAAGTTCATTCTTGATGTAGTCAAGTTGACAACCAAAAGTAGCCATCACACACTTCCTACCAGCTTGTTCTCCAGATAGTTGTAGGCAGCAACCCATGCCCTTCAGAATTGGGTGTAGATCATCGTCTAAGGTGCAAAGCCAAGTACCATTTCCTGGCATGGCTGCCCTTGGGCCACGGCCTTTCAGGCAAGCAGAATAGCTATAGTACAGTGGTTATGCTGTTCTGACACAGATGAGGGGAGAGCCCATGATTACCAGACAGAGGGACCTTCTCCTCCCACCCGTCAAGGGGAAACTGTGACAGCCAGAGTGCTTGCCAGCCTCATTTCCATCACCTCACACTTGGACATTTCCACGCTCTCCTGAGAACTGCCTGGTTACCTCAGGCCTCACCTCTCCCACAGCCTGAGTCCTTCTGGGTGTGTAATCTCAGGTCCAGCCTGGCTTTAAGATAAGACGTGAGGGCCTCCCCAACCCACCCTACCCACCCGCTGCTGGCTACATTGGCCTCAATGGAGATCTTGCCAGCTTTAAGGTAGTAGTTCCAGCCCTGGAGATGGCATGAGACCCCTGTGTGCAACGACAACGGATAAACAACAATGGAGGATAAACAAAGCAACGCCCAGTTCTGGGTAACTCTGGGCTTGCACTTAGAACTGGAGCCAAGACCTGCAGGCCACACCCCAGAATCTGTAGCTGCCTGCCCTCAGCCAATGGCACCTGCCGCTTGTCTAACTTCCCCAGCATCTCCAAACCCTGGACCGTCCTATCCCCTTCCCGGCCTGTGAGGGCTCCTCTGACAATTTCCTTCATTAAAGCTTATTAAATAAGCTGGGTGGTACACTGCTTAGGCCCTGCCACCCAGGCTAGAGTCCAGGGGCTCCTAAGCAGATCAACATTTTTTTTTTTTTTTCTAAACAGAAGGACCTGTTTTCTTCTAACATCTTACCTGAGAGCTCCGTGTAGATCTGCCGTCTCTGGTTCTCCTTCCCACTCCGTTTTGTACTGTTCTTAGAACATACATCCCGACCTCCCAGACAGAACATAGTAACACACACACATGCACGCATGCGTGTGCACACACACGCACATGGCCTCAGTGTGGCAGAAAACGGAAGAAGTGGCCCTTTTATTCTGATGATCAAGTACACACATCTTCCTCCAAAACACCACGTCCTTCAGGACCTCTAGGAAAATGGTCCTGTCAGCCCTTCCAGAGAGTCTCAAACACGGTAAAAGGAGAAACTGAGTCCAGTGAGCAGGGGAGGGAGGGCCCCCCCAGAGTGAGTCAGCTCTGATTTGGCTACAGCATGAAGGGGAACAGGATTAGGCTATGTAGGAGGAAGTACTCCTGTGGGAACCAACCGGAACCAGCCAAAGGATGAAGTGAGAGCCAGAGGCTGCTGTGGCAGCTCTGTGGCGCACCTCCAGTCACCAGCACACACCCCAGCTCTGCCGTGTCGCACATCTCTAGCCCACATTGGAAGGTTCCCAGCATGGGAGACTCCACCGGGGCAGGAGGCAGAGCAGTCTGTGTGGATGCTCCTCGCTCGAAGGACAAACGGCAGGGCCTGGTGCACGCAGTCTGCTCTTTTTCAGGAGCACAAAATGATCACAAAGGGATTGTTTGCATGCCTGGCACTGCCTCTGGAGTCCCCTTTTCATGCTGCATCATCCCTTCACGTCAGTAAAACCGAGGCTAGTCCATGGGAGCCAGGGGCTCCTACGCAGGACACCATCCGAGCCAGAGTCAAGCCTAAGAGTCTGTTTTACTGGGGTAAGAGATGTGCCTAGCTAAGTAAGCGTTCAGTGCTGACACCCTGCTTACCCTGAGTGTCACACCCTGGGTGTCTGTCACACACTGGGCTTCGCCTACTCACTGCTTGGCTTCCTGCGAGAGAGACACTGCCTCCTAAACAGGATATTTTTTTAAATTATTTTTTTTAAGTGTTGTGTGTGTGTCCAATTGTAGGTACCCAAAGAGGCCAGAAGAAGGTTTTGAATTCCCTGGAGCTAAAATTACAAAGTAGTTTTAAAAGCCTACCAGATATGGATTGATGGGAGCTGAACTCTGGTCCTCTGGCAGAGAAGTATGTGATCTAAATCAATCAATCAATCAATCAATCTCTCTCTCTCTCTCTCTCTCTCTCTCTCTCTCTCTCTCTCTGTGTATGTGTGTGTGTGTGTGTGTATGTATGTATGTTTGTATGTATGTATGTATGATACAGGGTCTCCCCCTGCAGCACAGGCTGGCTTGGGACTGGAACTCACTCTGTAGCCTCAAGCTAGCCTCAAACTAGTGATTATCTTCCTGCCTTTGGCTCCTGACTGCTGAGATCACATGCCTGACCACTACACCCGGATCCTTAGTAAGGCCCTTCTGTCCTGATGCCCACCTATGTAGCTCCATGGCCCCAAGGAGGGCCTCAGAACCAGCTCAGAGATTGGGGTAAATCAGACCTACTCATATCAAAAAGAGAAGCCTAATTTCAAAGCCTGCCTGCAGGTAGAGAATTCTCAAGTTTGGTGTAACCAAGCCAGGTTAGATATTAATGCTGGAAGCCTACATATACCCTACCCCAGACTCTGATCCAGCAAACCCAATGGCCTCCTGTAATCTGCACTTTTTTTTAGACGAGGGTCTAAATTAACCTTGAACTCCTGGGCTTGAGCAATCCCCTGGCTTCAGCCTTCCTGAGTAGCTGGAACTACAGCCACATTGCTACAGAGTTCAGCTCAAAATAATCTACATTTTAACCTGTTGCCACTGGGTTGTGCTTTGAACTGCTGAGGGCAAGGGGCCCAGGACACACACCATCTCCCAGGAGGGCTGAAGGAAGAATAGGAGCCCAGTACACTTCTTGATCTACCACTGTGGCTGGCATGGCTGGTGTGAAGGAGGAGAGACTGCTGTGCACACTTCCAGACCCCCAAGGACAGGCCCGGGGGTGGGAACCGGCACACGGGCTCCAAGTTGTTTTCCCTCCCTTCACCTCCAGCTGGCCCCTCACCCTTAGCAAAGGCGAAGGAGAAGTGAAGGGACTGTGATTCACATCTGTTTCCCCTTAAGACGCCCACACCCACTTTCTTCAAGACCCGCCCAGCAAAACCCAGGACAAGAACTAACAGATTTAAACATTTATGGAACTTCCTGCTCAAGTCATATTCCTGCACAAGAGATATTTGGAGCAGGTCCTGGACGAGCACTGTGTATTTGGGGCTCTTCCAGGGGCAAGCCCGAAGGGCTTCCCCTGGATGGGGCAACTCGAGCTGGAGACATGTGACTGCTCTACGGAAAAAGAGTTCAAAAGGTCACCAAGCACTTACAGTGGGAGGCAAGGAACCAGCACAGACCCACCAGAACAGGGGAAAGAATGCAGCGTATGCAGCCGCAGGCTCAGACATCCCTGGGTTGTAGCACACCCAATGGGACGTGTGTGCAGTCTCCCAGTCAGATGCCAAGGGCAGTGGATATGGAGCAAACCACCCGAGCCCAAGCAGGGGTTTCCTGTTCCATCTGGGACCCTAGACCCAAGGCACAGCGACCAGACTCGTCTCATCTGCCTGTTATAAGAGCTTGAAGGAGTTTTCTGCTAGTCAATTCCCCAAACACATTTCTCCTATAAACACCAGCTCACTACGGACAGGAACGTCTTCTAGAAACAGCAAGAGGATCCCCTTTCACATCTCTCAAACACTGGCACCACACACAGCCTGAGAGACAGGTGGATGGCATGCTGAAGACAGGTGTCACTCTGCCAGACACAGCATCCTGAACCAGACCCTCATCTCCCCTCACTCACAGGATGCAGGTGACAGAGTCTGTCCTCTGGACTCTTCGGGGATTAAAGCATGTACATTTAATTGGAGTTGCCAAGCACATGGTCACTGAGTTCTTGCCTTTCTCTTCCTACTCTTGTGACTCAGTTTCCTCGGCTCAGCTCAAATCTAAAGAGATCTGAGGCTCATCTCAGAAATGCCAAAGGGCTCAGGCACTAACAAAGCATCAACAAACTCAACTTCAAATTTATTAGCTACAAGTGGAAGCCACTTCCACAACTGACTGGCTCCCTGCCCTGGATACTGTTTTCTCATCCTGGAGAAAAACAGAGAGAGAGAGAGAGAGAGAGAGAGAGAGAGAGAGAGAGAGAGAGAGAGAGAGAGAGAGAGAGAGAGAGAGAGAGAGAGAGAGAAAACAAACGAGAACAGGGAGCAGTCACCAGTTTTCTGGGCCTCTTCAGGCTCCTGGGCACAGCAGCAGTACACAAATAAAGTTACTCAATGGGCTAGAGGCTCTAAGGCTGCCTTGTCAGTGTTCATTGAACCAGTAAAATCAGTAGCTCTTTAAAATGTCTGGAGATACTCCGAGCCACCAAGAAGCTAGTAGGGACCAACGCTTCTAGAGTTTCCCACCAGAGTTGAGCCTGGCTGCCTCATTTAGAAGTAGGCACATTTTAAAGCTGTGTCGTTAGTTCTATGCCCCTTCTACAAGTGCCAATTCTAGCGTCCAAAGTTGCCTCGTTCTTAGCTGAAGCTTCTTCGGGCCCTTTACTCTCGGGGCCGCGTCTGGCAGCTGCTCTGATCCGCATGTCCCGCTCCGGGCTGCAGCTCTGTCTTTCTAGAGGGCCGGGAATGTGCACAGTGGAGATGTAGCCACCAAACCTCCGGAGCTTGAGCTTCCTGAGCCTGGGGCAGGAACCTCGTCGGACGCGCACTTCCCAAAGCCCCTAAGGGTGTCTTTATGTAGATTCCCTAAACTAAGGGCGACTGGACCATCCCTGCCGTCTAAGGAGAGTCCAGTCAGTGGCCTCTCTGCCACCCCAGGAGGGTCTGGATAGACCGCAGAACAAGCGTCGCGGGAGATGGCTGGCATCCTCCAACCTAGCGTGCTCCTAATCTGGCCCATCTAAGATCTCAGAAAGTAAAACCGTGGGCCTGGAGAGGGCGCCCCACTGTAGAACTTTAACCTGGCCAAGGCAAGAAAGATTAGTCTCACCTGAGCGGGACGCGAATGGCCAGATACCGGTCGACAGCCACCGCCAAGAGGCTAAAGATGGAGCTCTGTGTGAGCACCAGCACGAAGCAGGCGAGGAAGAGGCAGCTGTGAAAGTCCGTGCAGAAGCCCAGGCTGATGGTGATGGCAAAGGGGATGGCGAAGAGTCCCACAGCCACGTCCGCCGTCGCCAGGGACACCAGAAAGTAGTTGGTGGGGGTCTGTAAAGCACTCGAGGCTCCCACCGCAGCGCACACCAGCACGTTGCCCGCCACTGCCAGCGCGGCGATAACCAGCTCCAGCGCCACGTACAGCGTGTCCTGCGTCTCTAGCTGCATGGCCGGGCCAGCCGGGCCCGGGGAGTCCTCTACCGGGGTTGTGTCGGGCTCAGGACAGCCGCTAAGGTGCCGCCAGGCATGGCCACAGCGCCGAGACCGCGCGTCCCAAGCCCGGTCTGCACCGCCCAGCCCGCGCGCTCAGGAAGGAGGCGGGGGCGTGGCCTTGCGGGGGCGGCGCCCATTGGCCGACTGCCAAGAGCAGGTCTTGGCCCCGCCCCCGCCCGGGGTCCTCGCTCCGGCTGCTCTTGAGCTCCGGGAAGAATGGGTTCGTGAACTTTCCTCGGGCCGGAGCCTCGAAGCTTGGCCACCTCCCGGCCTTCTCCCTGTCCCGCGCCGGAGCTACGCACTCTGAACTGACTCCCCTGCCAGGTGTCCAGAATCTGCCGCACCGGACCTGCACTTCAGGTCCAAGCTCGGGCTTTCTCTCGGCGCTGCATTTCACCCGAGCGACCCCTAATCCAGCTGTCCCATGGGGTGCTCAGCCCTCCGCTCGGAAGCCTACTTATCCAAGACCGGCTTCTGCTCACTTGTGGCGCCCGCTTCTTCCCAGATTCTGCCGCCCTCATCTAGCCCAAGTAGAGTGCTGAGCTCCCTGCGAGTGATCTGCCCTTCCATTCACCTGCAAGAAGTCCCCAGCGCCCTCCACCGCCTGCACCCCCACACCTAGCTCCTGGCGAGCCCCGGGAGCTCCTTGGCGTCTGGAGTCTTCAATCCTTGTAGAACACAGCTGTCTGTGCCTTCTGCCCTGCGGAAGCCGCTACCTGTAGTCACCAGCCAGGATGGTTAAGGAGTTTGTCAACACAAGAAAGATGACTGAAAATAATATTAAGCTAAACAAAAACAGCTAAACAGCTTCTTTGAGGAATAACAGAATTTTTTATGTGGTGGCTGGATTAGCTTTCTCTCTGTGAATGTGCGTGGGGGAGGGGGAAAGTGCGTTGAATTGCACCTTCTGCATGACTGGACTGTATGATATAACATTTTAGGGTTAGCTGTAAAAGAAACAGCAGATCCCCCACGGGCCCATACATAGCATAGACATGAAAGTCACCAAAGCACACAGAGTACATATTCTAACTGGTTATTTTAAGGATTTTTTTTTCTATTTTCCATGTTGAGGGGAAAATTTATTTTAAAAAATAACTTAGGCATTTATATATGTTTTCTACAAAATATCGGCCCTGGTCATCTGTGTTTTGATAGCATCGCTTCACTTTCACATAGAACCTGACACTGGCTTTGCCTCCTTACACAGATAAAAGCTGTGACCTCAGCTCAGATAATGGTACACGACTTGAAATGGGAGGAGGGGAAAGAGAGGCTTCCCAGAGTGATGGCCTTTGCAGAATGGGCTTTTGGCAGTGAGCACTGTGGGGTGTATGGAACCAATGGGGCAGAGGTGGGGGGAGGGCACGGATAGCTATGGCCAGGAGAGGGGAGAAAAGAAGGCTTTTCCCACTAGGATAGCGTGCTGGGGTGGCTGTGGTGCCAGCCCCATGGGAACAAAGAGGACTGGCAGAGCTGGAGGCCTGTTGGCTGCTCTGAGTGGCTCCAGTGCCCTGTAACCATGGGCCTTGAGCTCATGAGCATTTTCTATACCTGGATGTCCGTGTCCCCTATGGAGCCCACCCTTCCTCAGCAGACCTCACCAGAACCAGTAGAAAGCCTACTGAAGGACTGTGCCCAGTGTCTGTGTCTGCTGTGTTCCATGCCAACAGTCACCCACCAGCAGAGCTTCTGTCCTCTCTGCTCACACCCCCAGGTGCCTCTCCTCAAGTGTCCCTTGACTCACCAACCATCTCTGTCTTCCCACAATGTTCACTTGAAACGAACTTCTTCTAACCTAGGGTCATGCTAGGATTTGAACTAGACTCATGGGGTCTGTGAGGTGGCAGTAGTTAGTGGTTATGGAATGTCTTTGGCAAATGGGAGTGAAGTCAGGAAGGAGTCATGGGGATCTTGTGTTGAGAGGAATGGAATCCAGTGAGAGACCCTGTCTCAAAAGTCACAACGTGGGTGGAGGGTGACAGGAAAAGTACCAGCATCAACTTAAGGAGTCTATAAGATCTGTCTCCTTTTTTCATCTCTATTTTTTATTTCGAGACAGGTTCTATGTAGCCCAGGGTAGTCAAAGTCTTATTATATAGCTGAGAAGGACCTCGAACTAATTCCTGATTCCCCTGACTCACAACAGGAATTTGCCACCAACCATAGTTAGATATACTTTCTTTCAGGACATTTATTGGGTTCTGTGAAGAAATTGACAAATGGATCCTGAAATGAATATGTAAATTAAGGGCTGAGAGCAGCCCAAATAATCCTGTTTTTAAAAAAAAAGAAAGAAAGGGAGTTGGCTAGAAGAAAGACACCCAAGTGCCCACCTCCATCCCACAGTGGGCGCCACTCTGATGATCAAATGTGTGATGGTGGGATAGGAAAGATGGAGTACTTGGTGGAGAGATCGAAGCCAGCTGGTTTGTTCACTTCTGAGAGGTGGAACTGGAGACACAATGGGGTGAAGAACAGGTGGATATGAGGAGCCTACATAGCCACTTGATGTCCAGACCTGGGCTGCTGACGTAGGCCATGTCTGGGGTCTGAGCTGATGTCTGTGGCTGTGTAGCCACCTGAGGCCATGGTGGCAGCCTGGCTCAGGTTACAAATAAGGGACATGTCTGGGACTATGGTTCTGCTGCAGCCAGGGTCTGTGTCAATTTCCATGACCCAAGCTACCACTAAAGGCTATGCAGATTTCCACAGTCTGGGCTACCATATGAGACCATGTGGATGTCTGAGGACCATGCTGCCACAGGGGCATAACAATCTGAGTGGCCTGGCTGCCATCTGAGACCATGGGGACATTCAGGCCCATGTTGCCACCAGGGCCCATGTCTGGGCCAATGGTCCTATCAAAGCCAGGGTCTGTGTTGATGTCAGAGACCCCTGTTACCATCAAAGGCCATGCAAATGTCCCTGGAGCCCTGTTGATATCCTAGTACTGTGCTGAGCTTGTCCCAGCCCTTGTTTGTGGTAGGAGAGCTGGCCTGTCCCCCCTCACCAGCTACAGCAATTGAGAGTGCGCGCACACACACACACACCACACACACACACACACACACACACACACACACACACGCAGCTGATCTGGGCAGCACAGCAGAGCTGACCCTGGTGAGATGGGTGCAAGAGAGCCAGCATTGAGGGCATGAGAGCAGAGAGTTGGCTTAGTGGTGCAGGCACAGGAATCCTAGAGGGCTGACCAACTCAGCTTCACCCAGGCCTGGGAACGGGGCTCTGGGTTGACCACACCAATATCTGATCCATCTGTGAACGCTGGGGCTCATGAGGGGCTGGTCCTGCAGACCCAAAGCTGCAATGGACCTTTGTCTTTGAAATGAACTTCTGTTTTTTTGTTTTGTTTATTTCTTGTTTTGTTTTTTGTTGTTTGTTTTCCTATGGAGGGAAGGTTGCAAGAGCAGCAGGCAGATATGAAGGGAAGGGGAGATGAGTGGGATTGGGGTCCATTATGTAAAAGTCACAAAGGATCGGTTAAAAGTTTAAAAAAAAAAGAGAAAGAAAACTCAGAATCGAGCAAGAAAGAGAGAGAGAGAAAGAGAGAGAGAGAGAGAGCACTCACAGAGGGCAGGAAGTGCCTCCTCAGGTAAAGGCCCTTGCTGCACAGTCTGCTGACCTGAATTCAAACCCTAGAACCATATAAAGGTGGGAAGAGAGAACTGACTCCTCAAAGCTGTCCTGTGACGTTCACACACACAGTTGGCAGGCATGTCCCCCAACAGACACACACGCGCGCACACACACACACCCCTGAATAAAATATCTCCACATCACGATCTGATGACACTAGTATCCTGCATATGTTAAGAGCTCACACAACTCAATAACATAACAAAATGGCAAACACACAGTGCTTTAAATGGATCAAGGATCTCAATACACATTCCCTAAGAACAGATAAACCAATAGGCAGCCTGATCTTGTGCAGAAGCCAGAGTGAGTGTGTGCCTCCCCTGCTCCCATCCCAGAGCCACCACCACACTGGGTGAGTGGCAAAGCAGGTGGTAAACTGGATCCATTTAGGTTAACCTTGCCTCCAGCTAATGCCACCATCATAGCAGCTCCAGTTCCAGACTTTGCTGGCCCTCCCGTGGGGAAGGGATGCTGACACCTTCCTCAGACACACTGTTGCTACCTGCTGCCAGTGTCCTACTGTCTGTCAGTGTCCTGCTGTCTGTCCATGTCCACTTAGGCCACCACTCTCGCCCAGAGGGAACCCAGGGAGTAGTGAAGGTGTCAGACTTCTGGAATGGGGGTGATCTCAAGTGCAGGCCCTTCTTAGAGGTCAGTGGTTAAATCACTAGTCCCCGAGAGGTATTCCCAGATGAGATACCGATCTCTTCTGCTACTCGAGAGGCTCTTGCCCAGCCAGTTTCTTCTCTGGAAAGCTGGTTTAATTCTACCAAATGTGTAAGCTCTGAGTCCATGGCCACTGTGTCCCATGTCTGGAGACTTCTGTTCCTACTTGAAATCCCATGCTTGCTCCTTCAGGGAATTTCAGGGACCTGGGGTAGAAAGTGCCATTTTTCACCAATGAGCTCTGCAAACACATCAGCTGGGGAGGATAAAGGAGTCATGAAAAGATTTTAGAAAGAAATAATCAGATCTTAGCAACCTCTAAATTACTTCGAGCTCACAACTCCACTTTGTTGCTCCCATGGGAAATGCAGGACCTTGCCTCATGCAAACTGCTCAGTGCCCTCAGCACCGAGAACGAGTTCTTGGCACCAACAGACATTCTTGGGCACTCATCCACCCTTCTGGATTGAATCACATTTGAACCGCACCAATCAGACAATCCCTTTCCTCTTTGCCAGTGGTTAGTCCAGCTGATTCTAACCTGTAGGATCTAAGGAGAATTGTACAGGACGGTTTGGACTTTCTCTCCTCTCCGGACTGCTATGTGAGCACTATGTGGCAGCCACTTTGAAACCACATGGGGCCAAGGATCAGGATAGAAGATCAGCCTTTGTCTTTAAGCAACACAACTGACCTCAGAAATACCATCACCTAGCACTTCTTTGTTTAGTGGCACTACAGTGTCCTGTAGAACAAGTGACTGTCTTGTTTCCCGGGACTGGCAATGCCACAAAGATTTGGATCTTAAACTCTCTGGGCCAGGGGAATCTTGGGTCTCCCGTTATCCATCTGGACAGAACCTTATAGAGTGGTTGTTGGGGCTCAGGAAGCTAAGAAACATCAGAAGGGATTTCCCAATCAGGGTCCTTTCCACCACGTCTTGTTTCTCTCCCTTCCGAAGAAGTAATAGGATTTCTACAGAAATTCCTAACTAATCCCGAGTGATCTGCTGAGAGAGGAGTTGGCAGTTCACCACCTCTGACTCACTGCATTAACCAGAGACCACTGTGCCCAGATGACGGTGAGACAGCCTGACCATCAACACACCGACTAGTCACACACATTCCCGTCCTCTAGTCCCATGGAGAACCACAAACTCTTGTCTGTTCTACAGACCCAACCAGCTTTATCCCAAACCACCGTAACTCCTCCAAGCCCCTTTGGTTTCTCTTAAACTCTCTTAGAGAGTGAACATTTACTCAATTCTCCTAAAAGCTATATAAATCCTAGCTGAGTGAGTGTGGTGGAGCCCACCTTAGATCCCAGCACTTACAGCAGAGGCAGCTCCTAAGCCTACACAGTGAGTCCCAGCACAGCCAGGGATATGCAATGAGATTCTGCCTTAAAACCCAACAACAAAAGCCATGTATATTTTACATTCCTCCACCTCCCCATAAAGAAAGGTGTTAAGTCTCTCTGACCAGCAGGCTGGCAGAATGACACTATACAGCTGATGACCTCTACTGAGTACAGGGAATAAGTCTGTGTCCTCCTCCACAATTAATTCTACTGACCTTCTGAGGGCAGACGGGCCTAAGGCCTGGCCCCCATAGCAGAGACAGCTTTCCCTCACCTAGGGGTCACTAGTCGGCTCTTTGGACCTTCATTTCCTCAGTCCCGAAGTGAGAAGTATAATATAGTCTCCTCTGGCATCTCTGGCTTGTGCATACAAACCTAACAGCGTTGTAGAATCAGGATTTGGTGCTAGCATTCCCTGTTAGGACACGCGCACTGACACTGAGGGAATCTGGCTGCATTTGAACACAGGAACTGTTTTAACTAATTTGTGATACTGGGGATTGAACCTAGGGACTTGTGTTTTCCAGGCAAATGGTCCATCACTGAGCTTTATATATCCACAGCTTCCTTCCTTGTGTTGTATTTTGAAACAGGGTCTAAGTTACAGGAGCATACCAACATGCCTGACCCTGCTGGGGATCCAAACTCATGTTCTCGCGCCTGCTGGAAAATACTTTACCAATGTTTTTTTAAAGCTCTAGGACAATTTCATTAGTGTTTAAGGGAAAACACAGTGCAGGTTCAGTGAAAATCCCGGCAGCTTCTAAGGGAGATGTTTATTTATTTGGGGATGGGGGTGGAAGTCAGCAGATAACTTGCTGGAACTGGTTCTCTCCTTCCACTCTGTAGGTCCCGAGCACTGAACTCAGGCCACAGGCCCAGCACAAGGGCCACTGTCTGCTGATCCGTATCAGTGGTCCAAAGTCATCCCCTTTAAATTAGGGTAGAATGTAAACAGAGACCACTGATTAAGAAAGGAAAAGGTATTCCCAAGAACGGAAGTCGGGTAGTGAGCCCAGGAAGGAGCCTGCTACAGTCCACGTGTAGATATGTAGGAAACAAAAGATATAGTCTATGCATAGCCACAAAGCCTTGGTTTTTTGATTTGTGCATATATGAGCATGAGTGTTTGTGTGTGTGTAAGTATATATGTTCCTGTGTATGGCATATGTTCCTGTGTGTATGTGTGTGTTCCAGTGAGGTATACGTATGTGAGGTGTATCTTCATGTGTATAGGTATTCATGTGCGGTGGATATGCACGTGGTGGGTGTGTATATGTGAAATGTCTTCACATATGTAGGCATTCACGTGTGGTAGAAGTATTCGTGTATATGACGCGCGCGTGAGCCAGTGAGTCTATTGCTTTCCACCTTATATTTTGAGATTGACAAGGCTGGATATCTAACGAGTCTCAGGGATTCTCCTGCCTCAGCTTTCCCACTAAGGTTATAGACACACTCTACTGATATGCTGGCTTTTTCATAGTCATGCCCAGGGTACAAACTCAAGCTATTTACCTAGTGAGCTATTTCCCCAGTTCCTAGTACTTAACATTTTTAGGTTACTATCAGACATGTCAACATCTCAGTTTATCTTCATTGACAGCATTCAGGAGTCCCGTTTCTGCTTAACTTCGTTAAAACAATGTTTTTGGTTTTGTTGCTGTTGCTGTTCTTGGGGGTTTATTGTTATTGTTTTTTTTTGTTGTTGTTGTTGTGTTTACTGCTCCCACTGAGATAAATAGAAATGTTAGGTGGCTTTAATGGTATATTACTTTTTAGGCAAATCAAGCCTTTCTTCATCATTTACTAATACTTTGCATGTGATTCTGAGAACTGCGCTTTGAGTCTCTGACCTCTTTGTGGGTCAGTCCGCAGTATGAACGGGGTGCAAGCCCAACGCCCCAGATACAGGCTTCCGGCTCTTTGTTTACTTTTTGGTGTCTTCTGCCCTTCAGGTTCCTGCTGCTCTGTGGTTAAGCAGGACCTCGATCTTTCATTTGTGTTTGCGTCCGGTCTTAACTGACAGGAAGAACTGAACTTTCTTGTCTTTTCTCACACCAAAGGCACAGGCACACTCTCCTGGGAGTGCTGCAAAGTCCTCCAGGTCAGATCAAAGGCCCCACACGCAGCCCAGCACCTCCCACCTCCGTTCTGACTCCGTTATAACTCTCATTTCCAGTTTCCAGGCTTCTTCATCCTGAACCTAGATGATGTCAGTTTTGAAAGAAGCGCTGCCCACTGAGATCTGGCGCTGGGGACTGAGGTCAGGAAAAGCCAAGGTGCCTGCCCAGGGGAGGAAGCAGTGCAGGTGAGGCCCATGAAGCTGCTTCTGTACCAATCACCTCCCTGGGGGCGCTCAGTGCTCTGCAGTAGGCCTGAGGGGGCAGGAAGGGGAGCTGTGTGAGGACACAGTGTAGAGGGCTGCTCCTGGGTACTGTTCCCACAGAGCACCAGCTGTAACCAATGCAACTGTGTGGCCATGAGGCCAGAGGACAGCCTCAGTTTCTTCAACTTGACATCTTGTTTGTCTTCCCTTTTCTGTGTGGTGCAGACTTTGGGGCCTAACGAGGCAAAACACAGGCTCTGCTGCGGAGCCCCACCCCATTTGTCCATCTGAACTCGGTTGTACAAGTTCGTACGTTAAGTACTTCAGAGTCACAAAGCCATCACCAACACCCTCTTCTGGAAACCCCTTCCTCTTGCAAAACTGAAACCTCATCCCCATTAAACACCAGTTGGCTGCGCCCCTGGCTGTCACCACTCCAGTTCTGTCTCCAGGATTTGACCCCGGCTGCCTCATGGGAGTGCAATCACACAGTATTGTCTCTTCCTGTCTGGCCTTTTTCATTTAGCATAATGGCTCTATCCTGTCGCATTTTGCCGATGATGTCTCTCATTTTGAAAGTGGGACACCATTCCATTTTGTAGACAAGGGTACATCATCTACCACTGCCTGCCCTGCCCAGGTCACCTTGATCATCTCCACCCTGTCCTCTGGTGAGGAGCTTGGCTGTGTAAGAGGGGTTCACCGGGAAGACATGTTTTTATTTATTTATTTATTTATTTATTTATTTATTTATTTATTTATTTATTTATTTATGCTTGAAGATGGTCTCACTCCATTGGTCAGGCTGACCTCAAGCTCCTGGCTCAAGAAACCCTTGCAGCTTTCTCAGTAGATAGAACTGAGGCTTGTAGCACCTTGTCACTTCAGGTTGACGTGTGTGACAGGCTGAAAGGAGTTGACGCCAAGCTTCTTGCTACCTTCACCCTGGCCAACCAGCCAAGAGAAGGTTCTTCCCGCAGAGATCCTGCTGCAGCCTCAGCTGATCCTGGGGTGTGTGCCACGCCTCTGGAGCATGCCTGGGGATCCACCCTGCCTAGTGTGCTAAGAAAAACTTCCAAGCTTCCGTGGCACAGGCTAGATCTGTCTAATTCTCAAACCACCACCTCTTTTTGAACCCCAAATTCAAGTTTGAGTGTGCATGTGTATGTGTGTGTGTGTGTGTGTGTTATTAGAGATTAAGCCCAGGGTCTTCCACATGCTAGGCAAACGCTCTGCCACTGAGCTGTTTGTCTGCACTCCTCTTTTTATTTTGAGGCAGTATCACAGGCCGGCCTTGAACTCTCTGGTAGCCAGTCAACCCTTCAAGTTATCCTGCCTCAGCCTCCTCAAGCTAGCCTGACCTAATCCCTGTCTTCCTACTATGTCATCTGGGCATTTATAAAGTCTCCAGGAGCCTCTGCCTGCAGCAGTCTTCCCTGGGTGGCTTCCCCTTCATCTTCTTGCTCTGGCAGAAGCCAGAAGAATGGCTGTTGGTTTCCTGCAGCCTGAAACACAGAGGTCAGGCAGGTGGTGATGTTCCTTTGTCCATTCACCCTCCCCTCCCACCCCTCCTCTCCCCTTCCCTCTCCTTGCCTTCCCCCCTTCCCCCTCCCCCCCTCCCCCTTCCTCCTCCTGATCAGTCCAGTCACTGTGAAGACAGCCTTCATATCTGGCCCCATTACCAGGAGCCAACTCCTGACCCCTGCTTGCTGCAGACCCCACACTCCTTCCTTCCAGATCCCCTCGCATGTCTTGCCTTCCACGCCTGTCTTTCTCTCTCCAAACGCTCTGGCCACCATTCATTTTTTGTTTATTTCATTTTGTTTTGTTTTTTGAAAGTTGGTTTCTCTGTGTAGCCCTGGCTGTCCTGAAACTCACTCTGTAGACCAAGCTGGCCTCGAATTCAGAGAGCCACAAAGAATGGTGCCTCTGCCTCCTGAGTGCTGGGATTAGAGGCGTGAGCCACCATTCTTTGTGGCTTCAGCGTCATTCATAGAATCATGTCGCTCCCAGCTTCCCTCCCTGGACTTTCCTCTCTCCCATGCTGGACAGAGGTACACCTGGCTGTTGTGTTTTCTTGTCCTTGTCAAGACCTGAGGCTCATCCTCACATGGTCCCACATCACCACTGCCTTCATCTTGCTGATCGTTTCCTCTGCCAAATTCCAGCTACTCCAGTATAGCTGTGCCAGTCACAGAAATCAAAAGAGACAAGTACTCTGTTCTCTCCCTTCAGCATAGGCTATCTTGCTCTGTGTGTGTGTGTGTGTGTGTGTGTGTGTGTGTGTGTGTGTGTGTATGTGTGTGTGTGCGCACGTGCGTGCATACACACACCCCCTTCTGACACGGTCTTGTTATATAACCCAGGGTGTCCTGGCACCTACTGTATAGCTCAGGCTGCCCTTGAACTCAGAGCAATGCTCCTGTCTCAGAGTCCAAGTGTGGGGTGGCAAGTAGATACCACCACACCTGCCCGATGAATGTAGTTTTTCATCCACGTCCTTGTCCTCCACACTGCTTCAGGTTTGTCCCTCAGAAGGGCAAATGTCTTTAAGACAGGTCTTTAAGAAGAAAGAACAGGAAGTGGACTTCCCTCTCTGACCTCACACCGACTTTCTGCTCTGCATCCCACTCTTGATCAGTTACACCGAAAGACCTCCCACTCAAGGGCCTCCCTGGGCTCTCCCTCCCTCCAGATCACTCTCTTCTGGAAAGCCAGCCTCCATCAGCCCCACGTTGATGCCGTCTTATAAAGTCACCAACAGCACACATTGTGTGAAGCCATGGCGCTCCCCTTGGTCCTCACCCTAACCTCTTAAAATGTCTGCCACAGTCCATCCAGGCAACGTTTCTCCCTGCCTCTCCCACACCCCAACGGTCTTCAGCCAGGAGGCCCAGGACTCCAGCATCCTACTACACCCCTTGGGATGCATACTCCACATTCCTCTGACTGCCCAGCTTCTCCACCTGACTGAGAAAAGGTGAACTCTGTAGTTGAGTGCGACTTGTTTCTCCAAAATTCAAGAGCAAGAGGTGGTGGGAGAGTCCAACAAGAGGTATTGATATCTTTCTCTTGCTATTGACTTTTTTAAAAAATTTATTTATTTTTACATATTTGAGTGCTCTGTCTGCATGTACACCTGTGTGCCAGAAGACATCTGACGCCATTACAGATGGTTGTGAGCCACCGGTGCTCATAACCATTGAGCCACTTGTCCAGCCCTCTTGATATTGATTTAATTCCTGATTTAATTCATCAGCTCTCCAGATGACAAATTATCTGTATAGAGTGAATGAACTGAGTATAGCACCTCCCCCTGGTTCCTCAGAATCAGACACCTCCCCCCTGCCTCTGTGTGTGTGTGTGTGTGTGTGTGTGTGTGAGAGAGAGAGAGAGAGAGAGAGAGAGAGAGAGAGAGAGAGAAAGAGAGAGAGAGAGAGAGAGAGAGAGAGAGAGAGAGAGAGAGGTGACATATAGATTTACATCTTACCATCTCCCTGCCTCAAGCTCTCAAGGGCTGGGATCACAGCATCAGCTCCACCAGGCTCTCAGTCAATCACACAGTATTCTCTTTGTGTGAAGTGTGAGTCTACTTCCCCCCATGTGTTGGAACAGCATGTGGGTCTTTAGAACCATAAGCCAAAATAAAACTGCTTTCTTTAAAAACTATCCAGCCTCAGGTTATTCTGTTATACCAGCAGAACACAGGATGAGCTTCTCCCATCCAGCCCTTATCTCCAGCCCTTTCTGCATTTCAGCAGTGTGTTAGTTCCCGTTCTACCACAGTTTCAGAGGGTTAGTCTATTATCCTGGTGGGGAGGGTAGCAATAGGCGGGGAGGCACGGTGCTGAAGAAGCAGCTGAGAGTTCACATCTGATCCATAAAGTCCAGGGGAGGGGGAGGGGAGAAGGAAGAGAGACAGAGACAGAGACAGACAGAGAGAGAGCCTGGGGTGGCATGGGCTTTTGAAACCTCAACGCCCATCCCCCAGTCACACTCCTCCTCCAACAAGGCCACACCTAACCTTTCCCAACAGTTCCACTAACTCGGGACCAAACATTCAAACACATGAGCCTCCAGGAGCCAATCTCATTCAAACCACCACCAGCAGTAGTGAGGGCTCAGTGCACACTCATATACGGGCTAGATCTTCTCTCTACACAGTCAGCCCATCTGTCTTCCTTGCTGTTCCCCCACTTAAGTCCTCTCACCCTAACTATGGCCATCACCTACCCAACGTTTTTATTAAGTCTCCATGCTCTATGCCTAGCATGTATTATCACCACACTCTGTCCTTTGTCAGTTGCTGCTCTTCCATGGCTTCCAAAGGTACCATTTTAAAATGTGAATTATGTCATGCTGTCCCAACTTCTGCTGCAGCTCCTGCCCAACTAACCCCTCCCAGTCCACTTTGTACAGCTACCTCAGACACTCCGTAGCTCACCTCACCTTCTTACATTATCACATGGCTCCTCTCAGACCTGTTTAAATCATGTCACCTATTCAAAGAGGCTTAGCAGGTGTAACCCCTGCCCTTGATGGCCCTTCTTCCTCATCTGACTCTGCTTTGGCTCCATTGCCTACCCAACAGCCTGTGGACTCTTGTCTGCTTCTTCCATAAGTCTGAGCTCTCCTCCTGTAACACTGCCCATGGGCAGATCTGGCCAGCAAAGCCATATGGGATACCTATAGGCGACTCTTAGGGTTACTCATCAGTGCGAGGTTAAAGCACAGAGCAAATGAAGCAAACATGGGGGCCAAGCATGTGGTGTACCTAGAACCCCAGCTAGTTGTGAGGCTGAGACAGGAGGATTGTTTGAGTTCAGGTGTCTGAGAACAGCCTGGGCAGCATAGTTTAATCTCGTCTCAAAACCAAACCAAACGACCAAACAAAAAAAAAAAAAACCTATGAATACGGTTTATGGCTTACTCAGAGTCCAGTGCAACAGGCTATTTTACAGGATAAGATTAGGCTGAGGAGGTGACTCAGTCACTGATGTGCCAGCTGTGTAAGCATGAGGACCTGAGTTCGGATCCCACCCACCCACATAAAAACTGGACATGAAGACTGGTTCCTCTTATCTCAGTGCTGGGGAGCTGGGGACAGCAGGATCCCAGGAGTCCTGCTGTCTGGCCAATCTGTGAGCTCAAGGTCTGGTGAGAGAACTCTAACCACCTGACCTAGCAGGAAGGAGGGGATTCTAGAGAGCCTTGTACACTTTGGTCATCAGGCTGTGAAAACAAGGCATCTGGAGGAATTGGGATTTCTCCAGGGATTTAATACTGGGGGAAGAAAAAGACTGAAGCTTGGGGGCAGTCACCTGGACTTGTCTTCCAGAAGATCTGCAACTTGTTGGAACACCTTGCAGAACAGAATGGAACCCAGACAATGAAGGAGCCACACCTTGCCTAGGACTGCTTAGCTTTGCAAAACTTGAGCCCAGGATTTAAACCTAAAGTTCACGTTAGGACCTCCAAAGACAGACTGGGGCAGGGCTGCCATTACATCTCTCTGTCCATTTCCCCAATTAGGTCATGTTGAATAAGTCTTCCTTTTCTGCCTTTTACCATTAACTTGTGTCTCAACAGCTTACTGAGGATGGGTGGCTGAGTCTGGCTTTGACCTATAACTGCTAACGACTCTGTCTCAAGTATAAGGTAGAGGGGAAGGCAGAAGATGCTCAGTGTCCACCTCTTGTTTCCATGGACACCCCTGTAGTTGTGGTGAGTCTAGCTAACCACTCTGTGCTCATGGTGGATTGCACACTCCCAGTCACCTGCCAGAGTCCTTTGGGTTCTCAAATGAAAGACACGCACACCAGTTAAGTTTAGGATGCCTTGACTGGCTAGCTCAAACACTGAGCAGTTCTAATCCTTCCTGCTCCTAGCAAACACTCCCCTCCTGCTCTTCTGAGTTAACATCTTTTAAAATCTATATTTCATCTCTGCTATCTCAAACACAATTGGGGAAGTGACCCGTGTGGCCACTTTCCCTGATTCTCACATGTCTGCAGGCCTTTAGGTCTGGTCTTCCTTTTTCCCCATCACGGTGATCTCTCCCCCTTCCTCTCTTCCAGTCCCTCCTCAGTCTATCTGCCCAGCCATTGTCCACTGGCTCTTTATTGATCGATCAAAAACCAACTGGGGACAAGAACCTTCAGTGGTTTGGACACACAAATTCCTGATTTGGGGGGCAGGATTAACTCAAAGCATTAGAATCAACCCCAACACACATACACACCCCCACCTCGACACACACATGGGCACCTTTGAAAAAGCTGAAACAATGAGTGGAGCTGGAGAAATGGCTTAGAGATGGCACGTGCTGCTCTTGCAGACACCCAAGTTTAGTTCTCAGCACCCACATTGGACAGCCAACCATCTCCTGCAACTCTAGCTCCAAGGGCTCCACAGGAAACTCTTCTAGTTTCCACAGGTCCACACACAGGTGCACATAATCACACACACACACACACACACACACACACACACACACACACACACACACATACACACACACACAAACATAAGAATAAAATAATCTTTAAAATTGAAATTATGGGGGCTGGGGATTTAGCTCAGTGGTAGAGCGCTTACCTAGGAAGCGCAAGGCCCTGGGTTCGGTCCCCAGCTCCGAAAAAAAGAACCAAAAAAAAAAAATTGAAATTATGTATGGCCAGAAAGATAGCTTGTGGGTAAAGGCACTTACCATCAAGGTAACAACCTGAGTTTGAGTTCCAGGGCATAACCCTACTATTAGGAGGAGAGAACTAACTTGTCCTCTGACCTCCACTTGTCACAAACACACACATATGCACACACATGCATGCACACATATGTACATGCACATACTTACACATGCATATGCTCACACATACACGAACACACACATGCATACATACATACACACACACTAAAAGATTTAAATTATTTTAAAGAGAAAATAAGGAATGTCTGCCATCTCATGGTTCACCCCTCCCCAAGCTGTCTGGTTTAATACGTTTGAAAAGAGGCCACAACTACTAAGTCTTAAAGGTCCCAACAGTGACATCATCAATGTGAGTTCTAGAGATGAATAAACCACAGCATAGATTATACAGAGACATTAACCATGAACACAGTCATGAAACAAGAGACAGAAAACAATCAGGCAGAATAGTCACAGGGATGTCACTATTCCTGAGGGACTCTATTGCTTTCCTTCTTTCTCTTTGCTTTCTCTTAGGTCTTACTATATCGTCCCAACTGGCCTGAAACTCTGTATATGGAGAAGGCTGGACTTGAACTCACAGACATTAGCCTTCCTCTGCCTCCATGCCCAGTCCTGGTCTTGTTTCTTCTCATTTTACACAGGAAGCTGTACCCACATATACTCTGGTCCAGACACTTGGGATGAGGAGGTATGCAGACGCTTTGTGAGCAAGCCAAATTTCCCATCCTCTGGCTTGAACGGTTCCTCCCCCCAAGAGATCAACTCAGAAAAGCCTTCTGAACCCCCAACCTGTGACCCTTGGTGACAGTCCTTTCCTTGGGACCCACTCTGTCTGTTTCCTTTTCATAGACTCTCACCAGGGACCCTATTAGCAAACACTTCTCAAAGCTCATCCTGCCCTGAAACTCAAACTTTGAGTTTGCAAGACAAAGATACAGAAGACTTTGCCCAGGGTGGCTTTGGTGACCATTGGTTTTCTGGGGCCCTAGCTTTCCCCCTCCCCAGCTATCACTCCCTGAGGCAAGAAAGCCTCCTATGCTCTCAAGGACCACCCCTGACCCCCCTGCTGCCTAACACCCCCCCCCCATCAGTAGAAGACGTTCTGCTTATAGGGAAATTCAATGCTGCAGAGAAGGGATGAGAGATCATTCTGTTCTGTGACTGAGGGAAATAATTCTACAGTCTGGGCTATAAACGAACAGGACGGAATAAGCTCATGTATGCTGTCTATGAAAGGATGGTTCTGGCAAGACCTGCACAACACCAGAGAAAGGACAAGGAACACTTAGAGGATGGGGGACTTCTTTCTCACTCAGTATTTTCTCATATAAAAATATTTTTTTAGCTAGGCGGTGGTAGCTCATGCCTTTAACCCAGCATGTTGGAGGCTGAAGCAGGAGGTCCTCTGTTTTGAGGCCAGACTGGTGTACTTAGTGAGTTCCAGAATAGCCAGGGCTATGGAGAGAGACTCTGTCTCAAAAACCAAAATAAAATGAAATGCAATAAGAAGGTTCAGGGCACTGTGTACTCATCATCTTGCCACATGGAATACAGTGTGATAACTGGAATTCTGGTGGCTATATTGGACTCTGAGGACAAATGTCACATTCTTAGGGATGCCACTGATGAAATGCTCCTGGATCCATGATGACACTGGGAAGCCATCTGATGTGCAGGAATGATGAGCTCAAGGCATGTGATAAAAGATCAGAATTGATTTAGAAATAAAGAATAGGGCCAAGGGGCAAGGGAGATGGTCTAGTTGGTAAAAGTGCTTGCCATGTGCCTCAGTTAGGGTTTCTATTGCCATGAACAGACACCATGACCAAGGCAACTCTTATAAAGCACAGCATTTAATTAGGGCTGGCTTACAGGTTCAGAGGTTCAGCCCATTATCATCATGGTGGGAAACATGGCAGTGTCCAGGCAGATGGTGTTGGAGAAGGAGCTGAGAGTTCTACATCTTGATCCAAGGGCAGCCAGGAGGAGGCCTTGATTTCACACTGGTCAGAGCTTAGGCATAGGAGGCCTCAAAGCCCACCTTCACAGTCACCCACTTTGTCCAACTAGGCCACACTTCCTAATAGTGCCACTCCCTAGAGACAAGCATTGAAACACACTAAATCTATGGGGGGCATTCCTATTCAAACCACCATACCATGCAAGCATGGGGACCTGAGTGCCCAGACCCCATGTAAAAGCCAGATACTGTACAGTAAGCACCTGCAATTCCAGCACTCCTAGAGTGAGATGAGAGGAAGAGACAGGAAGATCCCCGAAAGCTCACAGGCCAGCTAGCTACACAGCCACAGAACCAATAACAGAGATCCTGCCTGAAAATAAGGTGAGAGACAAGGAGTGACAGTAATGCTGTCCTCTGAGACCCCACTGACATCACAAATACGTGTGTGTTTGTGTGTGTGTGTGTGTGCATGTGTGTGTAAGTGTGTGAGAGGAGAGGAATGGGGAGGATGTAAAAAAATAATAGGGCTATAATAAAAAAGAGAATGCATCTGGGACTGTAGCTCAGTGGTAGGATACTTGCTTAACACACACAAGGCTCTGGGGTTGTATTCCTGCTATCACACACCCACATAGACTCTCATTTATGGGCTGGGGATGTGACTCAGTTGAGAGAACGGTTGTATAGTATAAAGTTCTGGCCTCAATTCATTGCACCACATAAACCAAGTATGGTGGTTCATGTCAGGAAGCTCAGTACTGAGAGGCAGATCTCTGTGAGTTCGAGGCTAGCCTGGTCTATAGAGCGAGTTCCAGGATGGCCAGGGCTGCACAGAGAACCACTATCTTGAAAAACTTAAAAAAAAATCTACTGTGGGCAGAAATATAGTGGGTAAGTTTTTGAATCTCCCCTTGAGACAATTTTTTTTTTTTGTAGCAGTAAGAGGAGTCACCTGGCCACCTGCCCTTTCCCGCTCTGTCCTTCTTGGGTCCTATTTGGGCAAAGTTCAAGAGGGCAGCTTGTTCTATCTTGAAGTAGTAAATTTTATGACCCACTTGTCCTGACCAAGAGTAGCCATTTGGGGTGAGGCCAGGAGCCAGCAGAAGTTAGACTTCAAGTACAAATGGATCACAAGACACTGGGGGAGGGATTCTACTTGACTTTTTATGCTGTAGTAAAACATTCATCAAAACCAAGGTAAAGGAGGAGAGGATTTGTTCTGCTTATACTTTGACATCACAGTCTGTCACAGAGTGAAGTCTGGGCAGGAGCTCGGAGTGGGAAGCTGGAGGCAGGAACTGAAGAGGAGGGCACTGCTTACTGGCTTGTTCCCCATGGCTGGCTCAGCCTGCTCTCTTGTACAGCCCAGGCCTGCCCAGGAGTGGCACCATCCCACATTTCTTATTAATCAAGAAAATACCCCACAGACATGCTCACAGGCCAATCTGGTGGAGGCAATTCCTCGACTGAGGCTCCCTTTTCTCTGGTCCACTAGTCTGTGTCAAGTTGGGTCAGGCAATGAGTCAGCTAGATGGGGAGATCTGTCGCAGCTTTGGGCTGTTTGCCTATGACGTTTTGGAAACATAGTTTCTTACATTGTTTAAGAGTAACTTTTCGATCTCCTTGTCTTACTACTACCTAAATGTGCTGGCAAATGACTGAAAGGATGTGATAGGGTTATCTAGCTCTGCTATGGTGACAAGATTTGCATTCTTACTTTTTTGGTATGTCATCTCACAACTGCCACTTTAAAACAGTGAGGAACCCGTCACCAGAAACGGTTCTTCTGTCTGGTTTCGTATCCTGAGAATTCCAGTTCAAAGGAAACGATAACCTTCACGAGGACAGTGATTAGGCTGAGTCTCATGAGCAGTTTTCTGGAGAGTGGGGAAGGGGCTGCAAGGGACCCTTCTGACCACAGCACCTGCTGCCTATTTGAGGCCTTCTTGGGGTGCGGTTCACAATGTTGTGATAGTATTCCATCAGGTCGGGATTTACTCAAAGACTTTGGTTTGGGGGAGTCGCCACTTTCACAGTAAGCGCTCCATGATAGGCTATGAAGAAAATGGAGACCTTAATATTTTGGAGCTTTTTTTTTTCTAATTTCAAAAGGAAAGAGTTTCCCTTCAAAGCCTTCTAGGACAAGCTTCAAGCTGTATTCCCCTGGGTACCCTGCTTGAGGGAAAAGGCTTAAAACCCTGGCTTGAAAGATATTGAGTCCATATCAACTGCAAACATTTAAGCTCATCTACAAGCTCGGGCAGTGCCAACATGAAGAAAGGTTCTCCAAGAGGTGATGGAGATGTTCCTCCTGTCCTGTCCATAAAGCTCAAAAGACCAGCTCATGGGGCCTCTCTTCCTTGGCCACCACCACTGGCATTTCCAATGAGCCAGACCACTTCCACTGACTTATAGAGGCTCAGATCTTCCAATACGCCAGCCCTCAGACTCCCAGACCATGCCCACTATCAACAGATGGCACCAGATGTAGTCTATGCATAGGTGCAGTGTGTGGGCCAGGGTGTATTGGTGCTGCAGACACCTACCCACAGTGATACCGTAACTGAATATGTATCCAACAACGATTAGCAGTCCTGACAAAAAAGTAAAGGTATATGGTAGGAGTCCTAAGACACCAGGTAGGCTGGGGATTGCAGGGATGCCTCGTGAGGGTAAGACGTTAGGCACTGGTGAAGCAGAAGTGACATACCACCCGAAGTGGGACTTGGAAGAGTTGAGGTGGAGTGGAGGAGACGGATCAGTGTTTCTAAGATTGTCTAGAATAGAGAAAGGTGTCTCCACAGCACACTGCTATTTTTCTGCTGAAAAACCTGAGGCGGGGTCCCTTATAAGAAAGGGTTATTAGGCTCACAGCTCTGGAGATCAAAAGCACAAATAGCAGGGCCCTGATGGCCCTGGCTCTGGAGAAAGTAGGTGACATCATGTCAAGAAAGCAGGTAAAAGGGGCAGCTTCAGGCAAAGCCCAAAGCCTGAAGCCTGCATATAAATAGGGTCCAGGGCCACTCCGTTCACAACTCCTTCTTTTCCTCCTCCTCCTCTTCTTCCTCCCCCCTCCTCCTCTCCCTATTCTTCCCCCTCCTCCTCCTCTTCTTCCTCCTCCTCCTCTTCTTCCTCCTCCTCCTCTTCTTCCTCTTCCTTTCCCCCTTCTCCTCTTCTTCCTCTTCCTTTCCCCCTTCTCTTCTTCCTCCTCCTTTGCTTCCTCCTCTCCTCGTCCATCTCCTCCTACTCCTATTCTTCTCTTCCTCCTTCTCAAACTACTCCTTAACTTTTCCACACCATGAATGCAGCTTCTAATACATGCCCCTCCAGGGGTCAAATGTGGAGACTATTTCTTTTCTGGGAGCTAAGGCAAAGGCCACACTTCAGTGCCCTTGTTCACAGCTGGACAGGGAACAGAACACTTTGAAGTAGGCCGAGGAAGCCCAGAAACCATCCTGTGGCTGGTTGGGGACTTGACTGTCAATTTGCTTAGTTGGAACTGCTCATGCCTGGGCTCTGGGACACCCCACTCATTCATGCATGAGAACATATATACCCCTGCTCCTAGAAAGCAGCCACTGACATTTGAAATTCAGATTTTTAAAAAATCTAAGTATGTTGCAGGGTATTTGCTCACACTGTTAACCCCAAGATTGTGCTATTTACTGTAACAACCTGTTTTTAGTTATGGTGTAGTTCAGCCTTAACATACACCTTTAGTCCAAGAGCTTTCTGCTTGAATATTGTAAACAGGATTAAATAAAGCCAACCATAGGTTAAGAGGCATAGCAAACAACCAGTTGACAGGAGGTGAACATAGGATTATTAAAAAACAAAAAACAGAGAGAGTAAGGGGGAATCAGGAAGGATAGAGAGGCACACAGGAAGTAGAAAGGAGAGTCACTGAGTTTGAAGGAGATTGTTTGAGACAGTGTGGGAGAGGACATTCCTGATGTGACATCAGCTAGGAGGAAGGTCAGCTGGGTGCTTTCTCTGCCTCTCTGAGCCATCAGGCTTCCACCTCAGCATCTGGCTCCCAAGTCATCATTGATAAAATTGAACAATTGATATTTTGTTAAAAGACAACTGCCACAGGAGATGTTCTTATGCTTATCAATGATCTATAATCCAAAGATAACTGAATACCTTAAACTTCACCTGGTGACCCATGCCATCTGGACTCAGTCCTCAGGGGACTGGCTGGAGACATTCTTGTAGAATCTCAGCCTGGATGATCCCTAGTCCTGTCTCTCTCACAACAGTAATGCAGCATGATGCTTGCAGCAAGGCAAAGTGTAGGTCACCCAAAGTCATCCCCCAAGGAAAGGGGCAAGCTTAGGTACCAGCCAGTCCAGTGCAATGGGTAGGATGTTCATTTCCTCACACAAGGTGGGGAATTAGGAAGCAGTTGGGTTAGGCATAAGCCAGAGTCCTCACGAATGGAACCAGTGTTTTTGTAAGAAAAGGCCAAATCCCTCCCTCATCCCCCATCATTATGTGAGAACCCAGCAAAGGCTGGGTCATCTATGTGGCTCTACCAGGGCCCAGCTGTACTAGGATCCTGATCTTAAACTTTCATGATAAATTAATTTATTGCATTAATTATGATTTAATGAGGCCAGGACAAGAAATCAATTTGTTTTGGTTATGAACTACTCAGTTTATGTTGGTGTGTTACATCTGTCCTAATCGACACAAAGGTGTGGGGGGCGAGGGGGGGGAAGAAAACACAAAAGAAAAAAGCCAGTGCAGGAGTGGGGGTGGATGCAGGGTCGAGGGAAGGGCAGCCACCCAAACAGGAAGTAGAATTGGGTTAAGACTAAAGACTGACCTGTGGCCTTGACAGGTGGAGGTCACAGTAACTTCTTTTTCTTATACAAAATATTTTTAATTTTATGTGTATAGATGTTTTTCTTGTGTGTGCATATACACATCATGTGCATGAGGTACTCAAGAAGGCCAGAAGATGCTGGGTTACCTGAAAACGGAGTTACAGATGGTTATAAGCTCCTATGTGGGTACTAGGAACCAAACCTAGGTCCTCTGTAAGAGCAGCAAGTGTTTGTAATGACAGTCATCTCTGCAGCCCTTCATGGTGGCTTCTTGGGGACAAGAGGTTATGGGTGACCCTGGAGAGAAAAGTTTCAGTGCAAAAGTGCAGGGAGAGACTATACAGCGGCTACCTGCCCATCACCATGTCTTCGAGCACAGGCCTCTTTCCATTCCTGGGGAAAGAGCAAAGTGAAGATCCACATCCCTGTCCACTCTGTGCCTTAGGAATGCTGTCCCGGGGATGGGTACACTGTGGATGTAGACAGCAGCAACACGGACCAGTCTCTGAGGTTTAACAGCCTCAGGTTGTCAGTTCTGAACTGAGGCCAAAGAGACTCCTTCTCCCACTTAGTGTCCATCTCTGATGGCTACCTGGGAAGTTCCCTTCTCTCTGGTACCCTAGTATTACCTGCCTGCCCTTCCCCCATCATGTCCCAACCTGGCATGGCCACTAGGATCAGCTGCAGAGCTATGGGGGTCTGAGGGCATTGTCTTAGTGTCAGCATCTGATTTGCTGCTGGAAGCCAGTGGCCCTGCTGGCTTGGTCCTAGCAGAGGGCACTGTACCATATGCTAGTAAGTTCTGTGCTGAGCAGCAGGACTCTGCAGACTAGATCCTCACCTACTCCCATAAGCTGTTTTCTCCCAGGCTATCCAGTAAGAAATGCAAGAATCAAGGTTAGCATAGACAACATGATGTTCATGTGGCCAACACATGCACACTGGGGTAGACACACTGGCTGCCTCCTGAGTGCCACTCACTATTCCACGTAAACAAAAGAAATCTGCTTGGGGTTGGGGGTACCTGTGTCTGACAGATGGGCTCCATCTACCCCAGCACAAGTCAGGTAATAGAGAAGCACAAACTGCCCTGTTTCTTTTGCCAATGATTGGTTAAGTTAGGGCATGTGATCTGTCTTGGTCAGGGTAACAGGACCTAAAGGGCTGAAAGCTGGGTCTGAGAAAGGCATTTGAGCTGGCCTGAGGATTTGGGACGTAAGCCCATGAGCCTTGTTTAGTCTGCCACTAGGACTTCAAATCTACACACACACACACCTGGCTAAAGATGCTTCTGAGATCTTGGTGTGAGAACTCGGTTCTAGCCGTCGCTAGGTAGGAACTCAGCTGTTTTCTAGTAAGTCACAGCAAAGGCATCACAAAGCATCACTGGAGAGGCAACCACTGCCCCCAGTACAGGCTTCCTTCACCACAGGTACCTAATGATGGTAGACTGTGGCGGTGGCTGGGAGTGCAGGCTTTGCTACCAGATGGCTTAGGTTTAACTTTCTGCTCTGCTTCCTCCAAGCTAAGTTACTGTAAACAAATTATTTAGCTGCTTTTGTATGCCTTTGTTTGCTTATTTGTCAAACGATCTAGTATTAACCATGCTCACCGGTTACCTGGGCCATTCAAATCAGTCACTTGTCACTCCCTTGTTGGTCTTGTAGCTAGTTATACAGGCTCCAGACCCGTGGCAGTAAGTTGTTTAGGAGGCTAAACCCATCCCAGAAAACATGGCATTATGCAGCAATGCTTTTGGAGAGAGTCAGGTCTAGGATGCATGAACAGGGCTTACTCTTAAGCAGGAGACTACCCTAGCTGCTTGGTCAGGGACAAGCACATGGCCCAGGAAAACAGAAACCACCTGCTGGCTGCTGAGCTGAGGAAAGCTCTCCTAGGAAAACAGTCCGGGCACAGGAAGGCTGAAGAACTGATAGTGGAACAGCCTGGCTCTGTTTGTGTGATGGTTACCTCTGCAGCAACTTTCCCTTTACTGGGGCACGATAGCAAGACATTATTTCTTAGTGTACCTCGGAGGGCTTTTCTGGAATACAGGGGCATTCAGATTGGTAGAGTGAGCACAGTAATGCCCAATGCCTATCCAGTGTGGGTAAGGGACTGAATGGTGTTAAAAGGCAGAAGAAGGCCAAATCTCTCCATGCTGACTACTTGAGCTAGGACATCCATGTCCTGCCCTTGGTGCTCGTGGGTTTTTCTTGACTACTAAAAACATGCCATAAAAAGGTTTGGCCTAGAGTCTGCGCCACTGTCTCAGCTTAGAAGCCTTTTTGGGTCTCCAGCTTGCTGGTGGCAGAGTGTGGGACTTGCTACCGTCTATAATCACACAGACTAGTCCTTTACAATCCCATTCCATATCTATTTTCCCCGGTCCCGTTTCTCTAGGGAGCTTTAATATAACTTGGCAACTATAACTAGGAAATAAAGATTCTATCATTGCTAATGAGAGGAGACAGAGCCATGACTGTGGTCTGCATTGTGCACAGATGTTCCTCACATGGCAAGAGACTGCAGATGTGGTTAAAGTGAGTAGGGGTTGTGCGATGGGAAGACTCATTAATATGGTACCTGGATTGCCCCAATCTACCTACATGATTCTAAAACTAGAGTTTCCCTAGCTGCAGAGAGCCAGCAGAAGATATAGCCACGAACAACAAAAATTTGATGACATTCTTCAGTAAGGTTTTTCTAGACTACTATGAACACGCCATAAAAAGGTTTGGTCTTAAAGGGATGGCCAAAAGCTTCAGCACACACTGGCAGATAGAAACAGAGAAAGAGGTCATGATTTATGAATGTGGGAGGCTGGGGAAGGCAAGAAAACAGATTGTCACCCAGGGCCTCCCCAAGGGAATGTCACCCTACCTGCTAAGGTCGCTTTAGTTCCAGGTGTCAGTCAGCTTTCCATGGCTGTAACAAAATATTTGAGAAAATAAACTTAAAGGAAGAAAGGCCTCAGAGGTTTTCATCCAGTCCCTTGGCCCCTGTGGTGGGTGGTTCAGCACATCACGGCAGAAGTGTGTGGTGCAGGAGGCTTGCCTACTTCACAGCATTGGAAAACACACAGAAAAAGGGGTCAGGGTCTCAGTATCTCTTTGAAGGATACAAGGGACTTAAACTTCCTCCCACTAGGCTCCACTTCTTAAAGAGGTTGCTGAACATGTCTTTAAACCTTTGAGAAATACTCAAGACTCAAAGTATGGCATTCAGCAAGTCTTGTGTGAGTTGGTGTCTAAACTCTAATCTGTATCATTATCTGTAGTAATTTGTTACAACAGCAACAAACAATTAACCACAAAGACCAGCAGCCTAACTAGAGTCATGTGTGAGTGCTGTGTTCCCTGGACTCCAGCCTATGGGAAAAACGGTGAATAAGTGTTTCTTTGGGCTCCAAAGACCTGAACTTGGCCCTAAGAAGGCCAGCCAAAGTCAGGGCAGAAGCTGGTTCCTCTTTTATTAAAGATTCTGCTGAAAATGTCTACAAATACCTTCAAGTGGCTTATCACGCCACATGCTCTCCCAGATGGGCTCAATGTTAGATGGAGTTGGTTTGCAGTTACAGCCATGTTATACCTCAAAGCTCTAAATACTGATATCACACTCAGGGCTGACTGACCCAACATCGAGCCACCCACAGGACTTCTGAGAGGGACAAAACAATCATGTGCTCACTTTGGGCATATGGCTGCAGACTACAAAGATAGGTGGCTAAAGACAGGCCTCTTCTTCCCCTTCCCTAAACAAGAGCAGCTGATAACACATCTTCCATGTCACCGTGAATTCTCATCCCAGTTGTCTATTTGGAGGCTCTGGGTAGTGAGATTTTGCCTTTCTTAGGATGAGGTCCATCTCTGGCCAGATGTTTTCTAGGATCAGCCTTCTTGAATGGTGGCCAAGCCTTTTTGAGGTCACGTGTAGCAGGAAAACTTTTCCCATGTCCCACTTTCAGTTCTGTCTCATTTTTCAGATACAAGGGAAATGGCCACACTAAGGAGGGATATAAATAGCAGCCCAGATGGACAAATGGGAGGGCTCACAGACCCACTGGCCAACCTTCTAAAGTGTTCTAGGCAAATCTATTTATGGACTATTTGTTTCATGATATAGAAATATTTCACGAAGCAGGTGAAGTAAGCTAAAAATGAATTCATTTAAAGATCCCAGAAGACTCCGAGACTCTGAGGGGGGTGTGTTAGTTTGTTTCATTCATGAAACCAATACCTAACACCAGCAAAGAAAAAGGAAAGATGAAGGTTTTGGGGACATTGGGTTTCAATTTTCTCCCCTTACCTTACCATCAAGCTGGAAAATGCTGGAAAGGATTGTTCACAAAGATGGACCACAGGCTGGATGCTGTGCTTTTCATTCCCAGAACTAATCCCCAAGTCAGAAGGCAAGTAATTGGCAGCTGAACCAATTAATCAAGCGATCTATATAACCACCACTTGTAAGGCTTAGGCATCATGAGCACAGGAGTCTGCACTTGGCCCTCTCGGAGCTCAGACTGAAGTTTATACTGCCTAAGAGCAAAGGCCTTCTCACCTGCAGAGGGAAGATGGCCATGGCCCAGTGTTGCTAGAAGCCTCTTGTTTAATTCAGCTAACCTGTGAGCTGTTGCCACTAAAGCTGTGGCTTAAATGTATCTCCCCAAAGTTCATGTGCTAGAAACGTAATGATTTTTTTTTTTTTGGGAAGTAATTGGGATTGAGTCATGAGGGTCAGGCTCCCCAGGGTAGCACTGGCGGTTTCACAAGAGGAAGGGCTAGCATGCTTACTTTTTCCTCATGTCCTCTGCCAAGTCATGCTGTGGCAAGAATACCTTTCTTTTTTTTTTTTTTTTTTTTTTTTAAAGATTTATTTACTTATTTATTATAAGTACACTGGTACACTGTAGCTGTCTTCAGACACGCCAGAAGGGGGCACCAGATCTCATTACAGATGGTCGTGAGCCACCATGTGGTTGCTGGGATTTGAACTCAGGACCTCTGGAAGAACAATCAGTGCTCTTAACCACTGAGCCATCTCTCCAGCCCTTTTTTTTTTTTTTTTTTTTTTTTCTTTTTCTTTTCTTTTTTTTTTTTTTCAGAGCTGGGGACCGAACCCAGGGCCTTGCGCTTGGTAGGCAAACGCTCTACCACTGAGCTAAATCCCCAACCCCAAGAATACCTTTCCAGACACCAGTACTGGACTCATGGAGGGTCCAGACTTCAGAGCTGAGAGGTAAGTAAACCTCTATTCTTTATAAAGTTGTGACAACAGAAACTAACCAAGACAGTTGTATGGGGGAATCTGAGCTCAGAAAGGAAGGTGCCCTGCGGTTCAGTGCTACCAGGTAACCACTTCAAAACCAGTTTACCTTACCTGTAAAGTGCATATGCAGAGGTGGCCCCATCACGGAATGCCCTTGGATGGTACTTCATTCATGTAGAGCCAGGTCCATAGGACAGGACGTGTTTGATTAGCCTCAAAACCCAGCAGATATGGAGATCATTCCCAAGTGCGGAGACACTGAGCATCTGTGAAAGGGCCACTGTGCATGTGCATGAGCCAGCAGGGATGCACACACGTACACAGCCCAAGGCACTTGGCACTCAGGATGGTACAGACAATCAGATGTTGAGCAAACAAGACTGGGTATCCCTTGGCACAATTTTTCCTGTCCCTTTAGACTGAGAGGGAAGTGGAAGTCCTGAAGCTGGCCCAGTGTTTGGTAAGTCTTACCAGCGACTGTTATCCTGAGCAGTTGTGAAGGCCCTTGGGAGAAGGTCAGGCTGTGGGGCTCACTTGAGAGGAAATGGAAGTGAAGATTCTAGGGTGGCCCTCCTCGTCTGAGGCTTCCACGTGCCACTGGCTTCTCTACCAGTTACATTTTTTTATTCACTTGTCTCTTCAATCTTATCTATAATTTTTTCAACACTGTGTGTGGTTTCTGGGGTCCAGGCAGCCCATTTCCCATCGTAAACACATTCATACAGCTCAGTAGCATCGCTGTGCTGGAATTCATCTGACAGCCTATATCCACAGCAAGACAGCTGCAGATGGGACGAACTGGGGTAGGAATGGTAGAGCAGCTGCAGTGGGGACTGGGAAGTGACAGGGAACATGCAGGGAGATGCTGGCTTTCAGCAAACTCAAAGCAAGTTCGGTGCTTTGAAAAAATGCAAATAAACATCACCAGGTGAAAGAACTGAGACAGAAACAAAATATATTTATTAAAAATTATTACACAGCGGCACACCTCACACTTCCGTCCTGAGCCCTGGCCACCTCTAATAGTATGTCACACTTGGGCAGTGCTTAGTGCTATCTAGTGTGCCCTTGACAGAAAGGAGCCCACCATGTATTAAGTGTATTTGACTAATGTAGTGACAGTCAGTGAGCTACTCAGTGTCCCAGACTCCAACCTCAATCAGAGGGTTAGACATTCGAGCCTTCAGCAGATGCTAGACGCAACTCTCTTCAGATGGCGGGGTTCCCTCTTATATTGGTGTTGGGAGTGGCCCACCCAACTGGGATGCTTAGGAACTGCTAGGCTTGGTGGGTGTGTCTGTCTCTAAGAGTCTCAGCATCCATTTCCACAGGCCATCGAGACAGGAAGAGAATATGACAGACAGTCATTATTGCTAGAAGGCCGGTTGCTTTGGGACAGTCCCACTCCCTCTCAGGGCCTCTTTGCCAGACTAGTCCCAAATCCCCAGGCTCAACTGATTTTCCTGCTTCCATCTCCAGAATAGCTGAAGTCACAGGCAAGGGCACTGTGCTCGGCAGGCCATGGCTTCCCTCCTAGCCACGACCTGAATTCTGAATAGTCTGCAAAAGCCGAGGAACAACACATGAAGAATGAGAATGAAGGACAAACACGGATGCTAAAGTGAGAAGGGACCGAGGAGAGGGCCAGTCCTCAGACCCTGTCCCTGTGGGCGTAGCCTCAGTACTGTCATCTGTCATCAGCTCAGACAACACTCAGCACAGAAAACTACAGACTTCCCCACAAGGTTTAACTTCTCCGGGTCTTACATTTTGTGGCTCTCTCTTGTGCTCAGCTGAGGGCAGACAGGAAACACATGGCCATGGAGGCCTTTGACAGCCTCCAAATGATAGTTAGTAGGGAAGCATAAGACAAACAAAAACATAGCAAAAACACAGAGTACCAAAGCTGGGCATGGTATCTAATCTCAGCACCTGGGAGGCAGAGGCAGGAAGATCAGGAGTTCAAGGCCAGCCTGGGTTGCATGAAATTCTGTTTCACAAAACTCCCAATCAAAGCAAAACAAACAAACAAACAAACAAACAAACAAACAAACCTTCCTCCCCCCACCCCCACCCCAAAGAAAAACACCAAGAAAATGTAAGGCACCCACTGTGCTGGTCTTCTTAGCTAGTCAGTTTTCCATATTTACTTTTGTACCCTGGAGCTTTTTCCAGACCCTGCACCTCCACATGCAGCAGTGTGGTACCACATTGGAGAACTGGAACGATGCCTGCCTGCGCGCTGCCTCTTCCCCACCCCCGCAGTACCTGCGTCTACTGGGAAGGATCTCAGTTCTCTTCTACATCCCTGGCAAGAACTGTAGTAACCAGGGAAAAGCCGAAGGAAAATAAAGATGAGAAAAGATGGCTGGCCAAGCCTCAGCAAACTGGGTTCCTATCACTGGGAGGATGGCCCCAAAGCGCCTCCACTTACAAGGAGAGTGTAAGGGGTCTGGAGTCCAGCATGGAGATTGACCTGCTCAGAGCTCCTAGATTTTTAGACAGCAACCAGACAAGAGACAGAAACAGTCTAAACTTCCACGCCTTCACTTTGGCCTCTCCTACACAGCTCGAGATCACTCGTGAAGAAACAGCACCCAGCTGGATAGAACAGCACTTCTCACTGCTGAGCAAAGCAGAAGACTGGAGACAGTGAGGGCTGTCTTCAATCACTGACATAGCCAGTGCTTTAAGCAACACAAGTTCAAGCTTTCAGAGGAACACATTCATCAGAAAGGAGGTTCTGAGCCCTAGACTTCCACCTAGAGATGAAGGGGTCCCATTTTATAGCAGATGGTGGTTCCAAAATTACTGCTCTGTAGCTCCTGTGGGGAGCACAGGAGGTTAGGGTAAGTGTCCTACCCATCTGCATAGCTGTCCCTCAGTTCTGGAGAACTGTGAGAGCCTATAGACTCCATCTCTGCTCCATTCCAGTTATTCTGACTCACCTGATTGGAGGGTCAGGCATGCAGTTCCTAGGAGTCCCAGGGGGAACTGGATGGAGCCACAGCCAAGAACTACAGATAGAGCCTGAATGTGGAGTCTGTGGCCCCAAGAGGCTACTATAGTTTGAGAATCAGTGCTGCTGCACCCAGCTGCCACTCATCAGAGGGATGGACTGGAGGGAGGGACAGAACCCAGGTCCACCAAGGATACAGGATACAGACTGGGCCAGCAGGTGGCTCAGATAAGCAGGCAGAAATTCACAAGAACTATGGCGATCATTCTCAAGGGTTGCCGTGAACACGGTCCTTTCTCCAAGGACCAGCACAGGGCTATTTGGCAATTAGAACAATAATGGGTGTTTGTGCACGCCCAGCTGACTGAGGAAGGAGCACCCTCATTTGCTATGAAGTGCACATTTATTTGTCCAGGAAAACGGCAAAGAGCCTCTAGACTCTAGAGCCCGGGAGCCTGAGTACTCAGGGAGGGTCACGCTACTCCTCAGGGAGCCAGCAGAGTAAAGGGGAAAGTGTGACTGTTCCTCATAGCTTCTTCTATCCGGCAACTCTGTTTGCAGCTAAAACACTGTTTATATTTCTGTCTTCCCACCCTGTAGAACTGTGCAAATGTGCAAGGAGCTCACCAGCACAGGCTGCTTCACACACATAAGTGACTTCTTTGAGTCCCACGTGTTAGGCAGATGTGTGAGTGAACAGGACTGTAAATAGTGGGACAGAAGGTGATGTGGTCATGGTTCCATCAGCCAGGACACCAGTCTGTACTCAGGCTGTGTGGTTCATGTGCACGCCGGCTGGCCTCCCGTGGACCATCAGCAAGGCACCCAAGGGCTCCTTTGCACACATGAGGAACCGAACAGGAAGGGTGAGACCTATGCAATGTAATTAAGTCCTCAGTTACACAGAGCTCAGCAATCTATTTCCCTAATCAGTGTTTCTAGGTGTCTAGGAAGCAAAAGCTGCTTTTGTTATTCTGTTCTGTAGGGTGTTGCTTTATTTGTGGGGTGGGCAGTTGGTAAGGATAGAGTTGACTGAAGCAAAGCCAGGGCAGTTTTAGGAAAAAGGAAGGAGAAGAGACATGGTAAGTGAAGCTGTTTGTCAGCATGTGGACCATGTGTGGGTGGGCCACAAATGGGACTGGCAACACTGGAATCTCACAGAAGAGGGCCTGGGTTTGGGGACCCAGTGTGTAAGGAGTGGGGCCTCCCTCTCTAGAAACCTCCCACTGGGGAGGATTCCTGAGCATAGGCTCCAGACACGTTTGCCTCTGATCTGCATGGTGGGGACATGGTGGAGCCAGCGCTGCTTCTCGATGGAGGGTTGGCCCACTTGGTTTGAGCCTCCCTTGGAAATCCAGATGGCTAGGTGGTGGGCAAACCAGGTATGATGAACAGGGAGCAGGTGCGTCCAGGACTAACTTGAGGTCAAGCGGCAGTTAGTGGGTCTGTTTATGTCTCAAAGTACTTGTAGATCTGGGCCACATACTGCATCACGCTCTGCCAGTCAGGCCGGTCCGTGTACAGCATCTCACTGAGCTCCTGTGAGGGAATGAACAGTCAGCAAAGGGACATCTCAGACCCCTTTTACAAAAGAACTTGGATACAGGTCAGGGTTGGTACTGACTGGAAACCCTCCACCAACATGAACCAAGGTGTAGACACACACAGATCAGGCTAAAGTACTGAGTGAGGGTTTTCGGCAGCTTACCTGGTAGGTGTATGTCCCTTTCAAAGACCACAGATGTAAGTTCCCAATGTCTTCATCTTTAAACACCATTGCAAATTTTTACAGTTACCTGAACTTTTACTTTAGAAAATGGTTTAAGCAAGTGGTCATGGCACACACCTTTAATCCCAACACTTCAGTCCCAAGGAGATAGAGGCAGGCAGAGTTCTAGGCTAGCCTGATCTGCAGAGAGAGTCCCAGGACAGCCAGGGCTATACAGGGAAACCCTGTATTGAAAACTAAAACCCCAAATAACCAAAGCCCAAACCAACAAAACAGAAAAAGAAGCAAAAGAAGAAGAGGAGGAGGAAGAGGGAGAAGAGGGAAAAGAGGAGGAGGAGGAAGAGAAGGTGGAGGAAGAGGAAGAAGAGGAGGAAGAGGGGGAGGAGGAAGAGGAGGAGGAGGAAGAGGAGGAGGAAGAGGAGGAGGAGGAAGAGAAGGTGGAGGAAGAGGAAGAAGAGGAGGAAGAGGAGGAGGAGGAGGAGGAGGAGGAGGAGGAAGAAGAAGAAGAAGAAGAAGAAGAAGAAGAAGAAGAAGAAGAAGAAGAAGAAGAAGAAGAAGAAGAAGAAGAAGAAGGCGGCGGCGGCGGCTTCTTCTTTTCTATGTGCATATGAATGTAAGTCCAATTCCCCAGGCTCCCACCACAGTGGACATTGCTCGCACATTCTGTGTCTTTCCCAGTGGACATTCTCCCACACTGCTGTACTTCAGTGGGTGTTTATTTCTGTAGTCTTCCTCCTTTGCTTCCAGTGCATTGCACTTTGCAATGAGTACTGCTATCTCTCTGAAATTACTTCCTGGAGCGCTAGTCCCACAGACGCCTTGGTCAATTTAAACCATGTGCCTTACTAATGTTATTATTATTATTTAATATCTGAACTCTCATTTCCTCTTTCTCTCTTTCTTTCTGCTAGTTCAGTAATCAGGAAACTATTTATTTAATTTTATTAATTTTCTCCTTTTGGGGGATAATTCTGCAAGTAAGTTTGCTGAACATGCATGTATAAGATCAGGCCAGCCAAACCATGACGAGACGGGTGAGAAGGCTAGGTGCCTGGAAGGATACTCTGCCAAGCTTTTAGAACATGTTTAATTATTAACTTTGGACTGGATATGTAGTCTTTTGTGTTTGTAACACAACATAAGTCAGAACGGAGACAATGGGAAAAGAGGCTGAACTGAGCACATCTGCTCCTGGGCGGTGACACAAAGCTGTCCATCAGCCACTGACTCAACATTTGAACATTTCTCTCCTACTCTGCTCCTAAGTCATGCTAAAATGATCACTATAGCACAATCTAGGAGGAAGGGTACAAAGGGAACAAGTGGGACCTTCTACACAGTTTTGCTCAGAAAAGTTTTAGAAGAAAAAAATGAAGTCTTAAGGCAGGGGTTGCTAATGACAGCATAGATACATACTAGAGACTGTCTGTGCTGACTGGAGGCAGATGAGCTCTGACACGTCTGCAAACTCAAGAGAGACAGCAAGCTTCCCTCTGTGTAGAGCAGTGGTTCTCAACTTTCCTGATGCTGCCACCCTTCAACACAGCTCTTCATGTTATGGTGACCCCCTAACCATGAAATTATTTTGTTGCTATTTCATTAACTGTGACTCTGCTAATTTTATGAATTGTAAATATTTTTGGAGATAGAGGTTTGCCAAAGGATTCACGACCCCTAGGTTGAGAACCTCTGCTGTAAAGGAAAGTGTCTTAGGTTTCAAAAAACTTCAAAGTACAGTTACTAGTCACAGTTTCACTAAGACCATTTCATACCAGCAACTACTAAATCAAAACATTTTAATACATTATTAACATCACATCTGAAACCTCTGAAGAAATGTTTTGTACATTTCAAGAGGAGGAAGGTAGGTTGTCTCAGTAATAATCACCACATGATATTTGCTTGAAGTAAGTTAACTGCCCAAACCCAGGTTCATGTGATTCTACCAAACATATGTGGAAGAACTAGTATCATTTTTTTTTTTAGTCTCCCAAACTAGAAGATGAGGAACATTTTCCAACTCATCTTGTGAGGTCAGATTAACTTACTATCAGACACTGCAAAACAATAACAAACCCAAAAACAAACCTGTAAACCAGTTTTTCGGACAAATAGATATAAAACCACTAGTAAATTGAAAAACATTAGTAAACGGAATTCATCCATCTATAAAGTGTATCATAATTCAGTGAGGCTATGCAAAGCTGGTTCGATGCTCTTAAGTCAATGTAATTCATCATATTAACACCAAGCTTCAGAATACATTCATAATAAAAAGATTCTCTGAAAACAAAAGAGACATTCACTTATTTTATACACTGTAGGTATGTACTCCAAACACAACAGCTAACATCATACATAACTGGGTAAGACAATGTTCTTTCCCTAAAATCAAGAGTAAGACAAACATGGACTCTCTTACTTGTCCTGCTTAATACAGTAGTTGAAAATTTAGTTAATATAATAAGGCATGAAAAAGAAATAAAAAGGAATATAGACTACAGAGGAAACAATAAAACCAGCTTTACGATTGTAGATGCTGAAAATGAACTCCACACACAAGGTTAGCAAGACTCCATGGTTCTGTCCCATAGATCTTAGCCACCTTCCTGTGCAACAGAAATGAAAAACTGGGATTTTTAACTAGCAAAAACATACTACTTATAACCCCTCCTGAATTTGTTTGTTCTTAATTTTATGTATATGAGTGTTTTCCCAGCATTTATGTCTATGCACCATATGTATGTCTGGTACCCAAGATGAGGAGGGCATCATATCCTCTGGAACTGAAGTTCCAGACCATTGTGAGCTGCCATGCTGGTGCTGGGAACTGAACCCCAGTCCTTTGGAAGAGGAGCCATTGCTCTTAACCACTCTCCACCTCTCCACCTTCCAATCTGTAGTTTTGAAGTTCAAATCTAACATTATATATATATATATATATATACACATTCTATCTGCAGTAAATGATAAAATGTGGCAGACAGCTAATGTCTCAATCAATGGGCATGCATTATATGTTCATGAGTTAAAAGATAACATTGTTAGAATTATTAATTATTCCCAGCTTGATATATAGATATAATTCCAATAAAATCCCAGTAAATCTTAATATTTGGTAGACATTAACAAGTGTTCTAAAATTTATGAGTACAAAAAATGTCAAAGAGCCTAGAAGAACAGTGAAGAGGAGAAATTTCAGCTCTGGAGAGGGTAGAGTAAGGGTGTTCTCATCCCTGGTCCTGGACTAGACGGCCATATATAAAACACGCACACAAACAAGCAACTAATGCCTGTGTCACAGCTCACAGAAAAACCAACCAGGGACCACAGACGGGGAAGACTTCGAATACTCTAGGGAAAAATGAAGAGGCAATCTGAGTTTGTGACATTGGTTTGGGTGATGAACTTATAATTACATCAAAGCATGATCATGAAAGAAAACAGCTGATAAACTGGGTCGAATTAAAAACTTTACCCTCAGAAAGACTTGTTAAAAGAACGAAAAGATAACTCTCAGACTGAGAGAAAATATCCGAAAATCAAATATTAAAATAAGGACTTGTATCCATATATATTTACATACGTACATACATACATACACACACAAATCTTTTAAAATTCAACAGTAAGAAAACAATCAGATTTAGAAAGAGACAAAGACACCGGGCCTAGGAAGATGACTGGCCAGCAGAGAATTGTAAAACAGAGCTCAGCATAGTATTCCAGCAGAGAAACTCACATTAAACCAACAGAGAGGGTTGTAGCCATGCAGTCCTGATCTCAGCACTCTGGAGAGTTAGGCAGGAGGATCAGGAGTTCAAGGACAGCCCTGGCTATGCAGTGAACTCCTCAAAGACCCATTCTGCAACAAAGCAAAGCACTCAAAAGAGACAGGTGCTACAAGAACAGACAAATCTAAACAATGGTCACAACATTTACCACGTGCATGGGACAAAACACTCTTATTCTAAAAACAGAATAAAATGGTCATGTCATTTACATGTGATTGCTATGATTCTATAAGAAGATATTCATTCATTCTGTGTGTGTGTGTGTGTGTGTGTGTGTGTGTGTGTTACATGTGCATCTCATGGCATACCTGTGGAGGGCAGAGAACAACTTGCAGGAGTCAGTTCTCCCCTTGTATCATGTGGAGTGCAGTGATTGAACTCAGGTCATTAGGCTTGGTAGCAAGTACCTTTACCCACCAAGTCATCTTGATGGCCCACAGGGCAGTTCCTGACAAGAGGACGATACTAGAGGTACTTTAGTTGTTGTTCTATTGTATTTTATGGGTGTTCTGTCTGCATTTGTGTCTGTCCACCGCATGTGTGAATGGATGTAGTGTTTGAACAGGAAATAAAAAGGAGCTCCAGGGGTTGGGGATTTAGCTCAGTGGTAGAGCGCTTGCCTAGCAAGCGCAAGGCCCTGGGTTCGGTCCTCAGCTCCAAAAAAAAAAAAAAAAAAAAAAAAAAAAAAAAAAAAAAGGAGCTCCAGATAGAATTAAATTTAGAAGATATTTTCTTCCCCTGCTTAATGCTAAGGCAGGCCTTTATCAGGGAGCTTTTTGCTGAAGTCATTGGTTAATCAGTCACTCAAGAGAAGAGGTGAATTCTGTGATATTCCTGTGCTAGACAGTTGTACAGGCAAAGTAAGAACCCTTTGCAACTGGCACGTCAACTCGCAACTGGCACGTCAACTCTGAAGCAAAGATATGCTTCTCCCACATGGTTAGGTGTGAATAACTTAGGGATGGATTATCATGGCTTAAGTACCTAAGTAGTGGATGGACTACAGCAGTAAGAACAAATGAAATGGCACACAAAAATTCCTCAGCCAGAATGAAAATGAAATTTGACTTAGTAAATACTGGTTAAGAATTTTAGTACCTTGGTGCTGAAAAACTTATCAAGAACATTAGAAATACACCACAGGGGCTGGAGAGTTGGATCATTGGTCAAGAGCACTGGCTGCTCTTCTAGAAGGCCTGGGCTATGTTCCCAACGCCCACATGGCACCTATAACTCCAGTTCCAAGGTATCTGATGCCCTCTTCTGGCCTCCACAGGCACCAGGCAAGTATGTGGTATACACATACATGCAGGCAAAATACTTATATACATACAATAAAAATAAATGAATCTAAAAAAAAAATCCACCAGAAGTATGTGGCATTTTATCCATTTGCTCACACATACTTGCTACTAACAGTCAATGGCCTGGCACTGTTCTCAGGGCCTTCAGTAATAAAGAGAAGGTACCTTGCATCCAGGCTCACAGAAGCATTATCTCAAGAGAGCCAAACTACGGCGGTACCCTAGTGCCCAGCAATGGATGGGAACCCTAGTGCCCAGCAATGGATGAAGGATGAGCAGCATGTGGTAAAACTGTGTAATTTACCTTAAAAGGGAAGGAATTTCTAATAGATGAGCTTTGTGGACCTTAGACTATGTCACATAAGGCAAACGAGAGACAGTGGAGCAAATACACTGACGTGGGGTGTCTGAAATAGGTGATTTCTCAGAGTCTAAGAGCAGAGCAGTGGCCACCAGGCTGAGGGTGGGGATGAGGAGTTAATGTTTAACAGTCTCAGAGTTTCGATTTTGCAAGATAAGAATTCTACAGGGGTGGGGGTGAGGGTGGCAGCCATGATTGCACCACAAAGTGAAGGTGCTTCACACCACTTAAAGTAATTAAGACGGTAAAACTTATAAAAAGCAACTGACATCACTTACCAGACTCACGGTTGTTTAGAAAGACAAAGGGTAAGGCTCTTGGAGCTCTTACTTTAGGGAGTTAAGTTGTGCAGTGACTGTCCTGCACATGCTCTGAGTGAGCAGTGTGTCACAGACTAAATGACTAAGGTCACAGTGAACCCTCACCACAGTCCGTCCATCAGTGGTGGAGGACACAGCACAGTGGCTTTGCAGTCATGACAGTGGTGTCAAGAACATCTGCCCATTCTTTCTGCAGGACAAGATGTGCACCTAAGGTGTCCATTCTTTCTGCAGGACGCGATGTGCACTTAAGGTGTCCATGTCACGGTAACTGAGCAGAACCTGTATCAATGCTTGGCGCACACTACAGAGCTTCACTCTGAAGGGATCTTGCTTATCTGTTTTACCTAAGACTTATTTTTATTATTTTTAATTACTTGTACTTAAATGTGTTTGAGTGTGGGTTTCTGGACAACAGTACAGTAACTGCAGAGGCCAAAACGGGTGTCAGATTCCTCAGAACTGAAGTTATAGACAGTTGTGAGCTGTCCAACATGGATGCTGGGAAACAAACTCTGGTCCACTACAACAGTAGAACCCTCAACTGCTGAGCCCTCTCTTTAGCTGGCTTCTATTACTTAAGTAGTGTTCTACTTTTTGAGGAAGGTTTAGAGAAAATGCTTATATCTAATATTTGAAGAATATTGTTATTTCTAAGGCACCATCCATTAGTTGTCATTACCCACGCAGGACCACTTGCTCCACAGCTCTCTCTCTTCTCGTTTCCCTGACTCCTCCCCCCCGGGGAGCTGTGCACTTGTACTGACTGTTGCTCCAGCCTTGTTTTCCCCGATTGCTCTTCTCCGATGCTTGTAGGTGGACTAAAACAACACCAAAGAACTTGTGCCAAGCATGGTGGTACATGCCTCTAAATACAGCACTTGGGAGGTAGAGGCAGGAGGGTCAGAAATTCAAGGTCATTCTACATAGTGATACCAAAGCCAGCCTGGCTACACACACACATGCACAATGCATTAGGTTACACTTGGCTGGTTTTTGTTTGTTTGTTCATTTGTTTTTTAGTTTTTCCGAGACAAGTCTTCAGGCCTAGCAGTCCTGGAACTTGCTTTGGAGAGCAGACTAGCCTCGAACTCACAGAGATTCACCTGCCTTTGCTTCCAGACTGCTGGGACTAAAGGCATGCACAACAATGGCTAGGTATATTTGTCATTTTTAAACTATACCGAATCAGAAGTGACAATAGTAATTAATAACCTTGGCCAAGTTCGGTTGAAAGATTATATAAGAAGTTTTGATTTAGTTTCAAGAATAGAGAGCCAATTAGCAGTTGTTTAAATCAGACTTTTGCTGTTGTTGTACATAAGAAACCCAAAAGTTGATTCTAGATTGGTGACCACTCAGTACTGTCTCCTTAGACCACTCCACAATGTATATACTTTTTTTTGAGACAGGGTTTCATGTGGTCTAGGCTGGCCTCCAACTCACTGAGTTTGTTGGCTCTAGAAAGGGATTCTAGAAAGTAGACACACATTAACTAATAACAAATTCTCTACTGTTTTCCCATTCTTCCTTGTCCATTTGGTCCTTTGGGTAGTCTCCTGCTCACTTCCCATCCACCAGTTTCTCTCTTGCTGGGTCTGACCAGTTTGTATCCCATCCATGTGTTTCTCATTCCAAGTGTTCATTTCTAGTAGCTTTGTAACCTTCCTGGTGCCAATGAAGACATTCTAAAAACAGTACTTGTGCCTGTCTCTTTGGATACTGGCCTATTTAAGCACTTTCTCCCGAAATCTCTTGAAGTGTGGCGCCAGCAAGAAGAGGCGCTTGTTCCAGTGAAATAGTCACACAGTTCTGTCAACTTGTGAGACTACCCTGCCAGGGAAACCTGACACTAGAGAGTGATATGTAATGATTAGTGGGAGACATCCAGGGATGCTTCTCTGGACTCTCTCTAACCTAAGCGTCTTGCCAGGGCCCTGAAGACAGGAGTGTCTGTGCAGGGGTCAGTGGGCCTCTCTGTCCCTAGGAAGGCACGGTGTCCACATTGTCCGCTTTCCCTGCTTTCATGACTGTCTATTTAACTGTAGGTTTAGCTTGTTCAGGCCAGGAGGGCTGAGGCTCCCCCCTTGATGAGTATAGTGTACATCTCTTTTGTTCTTTCTCTTCTGTGTTCTTGGAGCTGGAGGGAATCTCATTATGTTGTGCATCCTAGGCTTGAACTCAAGAGTCAAGCTAATAAGCCTCAGCTCCCAGAAACTAGGATTAGATATGAACATATGTTCTCTTTAAATACTTCAGTATATGTGCATGTGTTGTGTGTGGGTGCATAGGTGTGGTGAGGTCAAACGTTGACATCCAGTGTCTTCCTATGTCTCTCTCCACTTTTAGCAACAAATGTCCTCACTGAACTTGGAGGGACCTCCCTGCTGCTGGGATTACATGCCTGGTTTTTCCTATGGTAGTACAACTCTCAACTCGGGTGTTCATGCTTGCCCAGTCAGCTCTTTAACCTCTGAGCCATCTCCCCGGTGCCTCTTGTCTCTCTGATAGGTTTAAATAATTATATTTATTACCCCCAGCCCTGGCAGACAGTCCTCTCATTTGGTGTACCTGTGGGCTAGCTCAAGTCAATCATTTTCTTGTCTGCTTTGGAATTTTTCAAAGATATTTCAGCAGCCATTAAACAACAGGAGCACCATAGTATTAGCTAAGTGCTCCAGTGCAATCTGGATTCCAAAGCTCATCTGGTCTTCATACCCTCACCCCTCAGAGTTGAGCACGTTCAGCATCACTATAGGAGCAAGTGTGGCTCTACACTGTTTTGGCTCAGACCTCACGGTCCTGGTTTCACTTTGTTTTTAATTCCTGGTCTTTAGTAATTGTTATTCTTTCTTGAGAGCTCAGCTATACTTGACACTTTGTACAGCCATGGAACACAAGGAAAGGTCAGAAGACAATGCTCGGTACTTGATTCTCTCCTTCCATGATGTGAGTTTCAGAGATTGAACTCAGGTCATCAGGCTTGGAGGCAAGTGTTTTTTACTTGCTGACTGTCCCACTGGCCCAATACTTAATATATTTTTTTAATCCTTATTTTATTTTGTTGGTTTTTTTTTTCTGGTTCTTTTTTTCGGAGCTGGGGACCGAACCCAGGGCCTTGTGCTTCCTAGGCAAGCGCTCTACCACTGAGCTAAATCCCCAGCCCCTATTTTGTTGGTTTTGAGACAGAGTCTTACTACATAGCCTTGGCAGTTCTGGAACTTGCTATGAGGGCCAGGCTGGCATGAACTTACAAAGATCTGCCTGCCTCTGCTTCCCAAGTGCTGGGACTAAAGGTGTGCATCACCATGCCTGGCTGACATTAAAACCAACAATATTTCACTGAGATTTCTTGGTGATTTAAACAAGAGGATTTTAATGCTAACTGTGACTCACTGTTTTGCCAGAACTGAAGTTTATTCATAATGAAATCTTAATTTTAAAAACTCTTGAGTATACAGCTGGAGAGATGGCTCAGCAGTTAAGAGCAATGGCTGTTATTCCAGAGGGTCCAGGTTTGATTCCCAGCACCCTCATGGTACCTCACAGACAGTTTTAGGTGATATCCTTTTTTGGCCTACAAGGTCACCAGGCACACAGAGTAGCAGCAGCAGCAGCAGCAGCAGCAGCAGCAGCAGCAGCAGCAGCAGCAGTAGTAGTAATAGTAGTAGTAGTAGTAGTAGTAGTAGTAGTAGTAGTAGTAGTAGTAATGATAAACAAAGATACAAACAAAAACTGAGCCTAACTCGCATTCAGACTGACTGGATAACTTTATACTAGGAATCATGGGTAACAGATATGCAAATGGATCTGAGTATCATTTATCTGTTTAGTGGGCAGCAGGAAGTTCTTTCTCACGAAGTAGAAAAGATAGCGAAAGGATACACAATAGGATACTTACCAGGCTGGGTTTGATGCCCACACTTTCTGCTGCTTCGAATGCCAACAAGAGATTCCTTTTCTGTTTTAAGGAAGACAAAGAGAAGGTGACAGCAGGTGACATGCTACAGAGTATTCACTGTACAAATCAAGTACCATGCAGACCCACTCTGCCTCAGGAAGGAAAGGCTCACAGGTTACTACTGCCACTGGGAAAATGACACTGACTGACACATGAATAAAGACAAACTTTTTGTTGCTTTGTGACTTTTTAAGATTTATGACATTCACCACATTCTGTTGTATCCTGTTTTTTTCACAGGGCTTTGTCACAAATGATAATCAAACAGGTTGTGGCACTGATGAACTTCTGACTGAAGCAGGAGGATTATGAGTTAGAGGCCAGGCTACATAGTGAGACCTTGTCTTAATAAAATTATCAAAGTCACACCTGAAGATAGTTAAATGCAACCAAATGAAAAACTGTTCCCTCCCCCAATCCTAGTCCTCGAGAGAAACTCTTTCTAGTCTTTATCTCCTGTAGTGATTGATCTCTTGCTGACTGCAATCTTACACTATTTATTTTGAAAATTTTACGTGTGTGTGTGTGTGTGTGTGTGTGTGTGTGTGTGTGTGTGTGCGCGCGTGCGCACTCCTGCTGTGTCCAACTTATTGGTGGTCAGAGGGCAACTTGTTGAGATTTGGTCCCAATCCTTCTACGGTTTCTTTTTTTCCCTATAGTGTCTGCTGGCTCCAGACCTCTCTTATTGGAGAACTGTCTCTCATTAACTGGTTTCTTACTTGTTTGGGTGTTTACATGAAGCTCCTAAAACCCTCCTTGCAGCCTGTTGCTCCTGTCCTCACATGAAGGGTCTGCTCAGGTTTGGATTAAGTGTCCTTGGATTACTACCCACTTCCTATTTTTTAAACTCTGAAGCTCTCAGTTACTGTTATTATTCAAGGAAATCTTTGTACCCAAGAACCTCCCAGATCTCTCATCAGTTTGCTTTAGATCCGTCTAACTGGAGTACACACTGAGCAAGGCTATAGAGGAGAAACATGTTCCAGATGCATTCACACAGAAAAATCCTTTTCACCATCATGCTTGGTTACTAGTGGTTGGACAGAGAACTCTAGGCTGAAATTCATTTCTCCTTAGAACTCGAACAGCACTGCTCCCTGAAGTCACGGAGCCTTAGTTTGGAGCTTTGTTCTCAGACTCTTCCTCGCTCTGGTCTGACCTCTCTCTGTACACATAATCTCAATTACTTGTCCTGCTGTCCCACCTCAATAATTCATATGAAAGCCATTAAGTTTTAGAAATTTAACTAGATATTTTAAGTCCAATTGAGAAGCATGTTCACACTTTGTCCTATGCATAATTTTGCAATTTGATACATTTAGGGCTTTTCATTTCCTTGCCTAGTACTAGGGATTGAACCCAGGCCTTGTGTAGACTAGGCAAGTCCTTTACCACCGTCACAATTAAGGTTATATTTAAGCTAGGTGTGCATTTACAACCACAGCTTTTTAGGCAGCTAAGGGAAGAAGATCACTGGGAGTTTAAGGTCATTTACAACTGATTTTCTATTTTTCCATTTCCCACGGTCTTCATTGTGTCCTGTTTAAACATTAGGCCCTAGGCCAAAAGGTGCCTCGACATTGAAGTCGTCTTGCTCCTGTATAAACTCCATCAGAGGAAAAGCAGACTCTCTGCGTGCTTGGTTTTAGCCTGTGGTAAGCTGCTGATCAGTGGTGATACTGCCCAGTCCAGCTGTCTTCCCTGACACTTGGGGAGAGTGAGGGCAATAACTGGAAAACTCACCCTGTTTCAGAGACACTGCTCTGCGTTGCTGAGCAGACCCAGTGGGGGTCCTTCAGCTCACACTAGAGGAGCAATCCCTACCTTTGTGCTAATGGAGCCTTTGTGCTTACTCTATTTGGTCAGGCCAGTTTTTAGGGTACATTGCTTAGGAAGCTGAGCTACAAACAATTCTTATGGCTCATGAGGCTGAATTGCCAAACTACTTCCTAAAAAGGCAGCTCCAATAAACATGTCCTTTTCTCCCTGAGTCCTTACCTGCCAAATGTGTCAGGCTAAACATGGCATTTTATTGTTTTAATTTGTATTATTGGGTTACTAATAAGGTCTAAAGAGAAGGCATTTATAAACCAAACATTTCAATTAGAATTCTGCTAAGACTTTCTAATATGATTCAGATAAATGTATGCTTTCTATGTAGAAATTGAACAAGAGTAAATAGACCGTCTTGGAAAACCGCCTCAAAAGGCTCTGAAGCACCATCTCGAGGAGCAAGACAGGGAGATTTATTGTTGGTGGTGGTCATAAAGATGACGCTTGCTTATTTTGATGGTAACAGGACACCAGTGGCCGGGTCATTATCCCAGTCTCCTCCCACTGCACACGCTGTGCTGAGACCAGAGGACAGAAGAGTGGGTGCCCAGTGAGGAGCTGGGGAGGAGAGCCAATGTCCTCAGGCCATGTGTTTTGCTTCAGTGGAAGCTCTGCCATTCAAGTGGGGACAGAGTGACAGGCCATTTCTCAGGGCCTGCCCTATGTGGGGTGGGGTGAGTCTAGGACCTTATCTGATGCAGAACTTGGTCCTCAGCTTGGCTGGGAGGACATTACTGGTGCAGTGTCTTTCTTTCTTTAAGTAAGTGGGAGAAAGGATCTGACGCACAGTCATATAATTTCAGATACCGACATAATCACTCTATACAACCTGACTCTGGGCCTTGTAGAAGAGCTTGCACAAGCTGACATCTGAAGACTCTATTTCTAATGAAAACAAAATACTTCACCCACACCTTCCACCCACTGTAATGTACACCCTGCCACTGCATTTAATACCATACACGATATCCTTGTTTATTTAAGGAACAGTCTCCTGTAGCCCAGCCTGGCCTTGACCTTACTGTGTGGCTAACAATAATCCTGGACTCCTGATCTCCATGTCCCCACCTCTCAAGTGCTGGACTTATGGCCATGCACCACTGTGCTAGTTCTTATTTGAATTCTGAATGAATGAATTTTCTATGGTGCCAGGGCTGAAGTCCAGGCTCTTACTCATGAGACTCACTGGGCTCAACCACTGAGCCTAGATCCTTTATCATACTATTTTTATATTTCAATCTGAATGACAATTTTAATTAACAGTATATTTCTATAGTTAGTGCCCTTTGTAATGGTAGTGTATCCCACAAAGTACAACCAGCAGCCGACAACCCCTCATGCTGAGTACACAAGATCATAGGGCAGAGTCTGGACCATGTCACTCATCCAGGAGGGTCTGTGGTAGTCATACTCCCTTTGAAGCCCAATACCAAACATGTCCTTTCTGCTCAGTAGTACTGTTGCCTCAGGGAAATTACCCTCATCAAAAGTTCCACGCACGTTCAGTTGATGTTGTACTGATGGGTTTCTGTTGACACGTGACAAGTGATTTTAACAACCCTCCTCTACAATGATGGATCTGGCCTCCCTCAGTGTACTCCACCCCTGTCCACCATACCCTGAGCTGTAGCCATTGCTTCTCTCCTTAGGGTACAGCCAGGGCAGAGCCAGATACTTCTTCAGGGAGTAGTGGGCCAGGGGTGACTGACCGAGTCCTCACTCATGAGGCTGGCACGCTCAAACTCAACTGGAGTTGACAAGGCGTTGTGCAGCCGAACACATCTGAATGTGACAGTCCTGGTATGTGATGCTGCTGACTCGTCACCTTAAGTGGTCCTTCACCACTGGCTCTCGAATGACATCAGTGACTCGTTGTCACCTTAAGTGGTCCTTCACCACTGGCTCTCTTGAATGACATCAGCAAAGATCAGAAAAAGAAACTCAGCCAGATGTGTGGGGAGCAGGGCATCTGTCCCAGAGCAGTGACGGCAGTCTGCCCTGACGCACATCTCCACATCTGCAACCTGAGCAGTTGTCTAGGTGCCCAGTGCAGGGATTTCAGGGATTCAGGGTGAGACAGGGGTTTGGTCACCAGGAAGCTTGTGATACAGAGTGTGAGAACAAACACCTACAGGCCCGTTATCTTCCAACAGGCCTGAACTGGTTCAAGGGCAAGGAAGCCAGGCCTGCTGACCTCAGATAAACAGTCACTTTCAGGAAGACGCAGGGTTTAGGCTGTGTGCGTGCTTCAGCTTAACTTGCCATCATTTTTGGAAGGACCCTTGATTATTTTGAAATCTGTTATGCTCTATTTACATAATTATTTTTGTATCATCTCAGCAGAGGGGTGTGGAGAATCAGTAGGTTGGGGAGGGAATGCCAGCCAGGTCACAGTCAGATGTCCTGCTGTGCCTTGGCCTCTGTGATGGCTGAGGACCCTTTCCAGTTCCCTCTGCTGGGTCATTCTCCCCTCTGTGCTTCTATCGTGCTGTGGAGAGGGCCTGAGTGTGCCCCAGAAGGTCTATGTGCTGAGAGCCTGACCAGCAGCACATGAAGTAATAGAACCTTTAGGATATGGATAAAGCAGGTGATTGGGAATCTCACTCTCTGAAGAGATCAATGTAGTTCCTGTGAGACACTGATTACTTCCTGTGAGAGCAAATTACTATAAGAGCACACTTAGCCTCTGAATCTCTCTGGCTTCTTGGCTCACCCTGCGTTTCTCTTCTGCTGTGATGTTTCCTACCATGAGGCCCTCAGAGAGGCCAAACAGATGCGACTCTACCCTTCCAACCTCATTGGACAGTGCAAATACAGAGAGCTGCTTCATCTCAGGAAGTCCCACCACATAGCACAAATCTTCACTGATTCCCCTCACATCCACTCTTATCTGATTCACAATCTGAACTCCAGATCTGCTGTTTGCCTGCCTAACATAACGCTTGAGTATTTTAGACATCTCAGACTCAACATGACGCACTGTGTCTCTTTCCCCTAAACATCACATGGCCATACTCAGCCTGTTTCACGGGTTACACGGCACCCCGCACGGAAATGCTTTGAAAACAACTACACTTTCCATGCTAGACATTTAACCCAGGGTCTGCTACATGCTGGATCACTGCTATGCCATTAGCTACATTGCCAGTCCTATAAGATATTCTGTGATGGGTGTGTGTGTGTGTGTGTGTGTGTGTGTGTGTGTGTGTGTGTGTGTGTATGTGTGTGTGCATGCCAACTTGGCTATGTCTGGTATTCAAATATTTAACCAAACATCATTACTTTCTTTATTTAAAATAGATAAATAGATAAATATTTATTTATTGAGTGTGCACGCACTTATGTGTGGAGATTGGGGACAGCTTGTGGGAGTTGCTTCTCTCCTTCCACCATGTGGGTCCTGGTTTAAAGGGAGTCAGTCAAGCTTGGGAGCAATGTCCTTACCCACCGAGGCATCAGCCCACTAGGAAGGTGTTTACAGAGTAAGGTTAGGCAAGGCACAGCGGCACACGACTGGGACCCAAGACGCAGGAGGCATAGATAGGTATATCTCTGTGAGTTAGAGGCCAGCCTGGTCTACCTAGTTAGGTGATATTAACATTTACATTGCTGGGCTTGTCATAAAGCTGATGACTCTCTGGAATGTGGGCGAGCCTAATTCAATCAACTTAATAGGAAAAAATGGAGTTCCTTTAAGAGACAGGAAGGGAATTCTGATATCTGTCCTTCCTCCACCTCCCACTGGAGAAGACTTTGTAAAGTGAAGATAACAGATGAACCAGGGTTTTCTCTAGAAAGTGGGTGACAGGATCCTCTCAGCAACTACAGAAGACTGGAATTCACTGTTTTTCTTGATAATAAAGGGCATGCATTGAGAAGGGCAGCTGAGATGTACTTGCTGAGGACAGGATCCGCACTGCAGTCACATCCTGCCCTTGCATCCTTCCTGATGTCCACCCCAGTTCTATTAAGCCCCCCCTACCCACCCGGTAATGAACTGCCACAGAAGTTCTGTTGGCTCTCTTAGAGAAGTGGGGTGGCACAGGCAATGACTTACTTTCTCCTGACTGTTCAACTCCTGGTACGGGATGTGGGCAGGCAGGTAGGTGTGCAGCAGAGCACAGAGGGCCAGGCCATCACTCCAGCTGCTGCTGAAATTGGTGATATCAATGTTCTGTGGAGAGAGTAAACCGAGTGTTAACCCACACTGTACCATCAAGGACAGGAGTCAAACAATATGCTGTAGGCGTCTACCTTTGGGTTTGGGTGACACAACATAATGAATTGCATTCCTTGGGGTGTGTTTGGCTTTGGTAACAGGAATGACCTGTTGTGGCCCACATCCATTCACAGGTATTTGTGTAGGGCAAGATGAGACCATGAGGAATTCTTGCTTATTCCTTGGGGAGCCTTTAAGGCCCGATATGAATCTTATCTCAAATTACTCCCCCGATAAGTTTTGTATATCCAGCATTTCCCAGACTTATTGTCCAAGGAAGAACAATCACCACCATCACCACCACCACCACCACCACCCCATTCTTTTCCTTCTGCTCTATTATGTCCTAACTGCTCTCAATTCTTTGCTGTTCATTTACTGTGGATAGACTTGCCTCTACAGGTATGGAAATGATTCCACTGTAATAAGGTATTTCTCCTAAGCATCAGATTCAAAGGAAAAAACCTCAACCCATCTGCATTTCTAATCTGTGCGACCATTTAAAATAAAAGGGCCAAAGTCATCCATACACTAAGTCATCTCTTGTCCAAATCTGTAGCTTCATAGTTCAGACATTGTTTTGTTTTATTGTTGCTATTTTTTCTTTTAGTTTTGTTATTTTTTTTAAGAGCTTCTTAGGATAGAGATCTTATTTCCCTGAAGACTTATCCCCAGAGAGAGAGAAAGAGGCACCTATGGCATAGTTTAAATTTTGGCAGCAATAGGGTCACACAGACCCCAAAGCATTCATTATATATGGGCTATTGCCAATGCCCCTGGTTACTCTCCACAACTTGACAGTAAGCCCTACTGCTGAAGAGACCACATACTTGAGTCTGAGTCACAGAACTTGGAGAAATCAAGCTGCCACTCAACTGGAAGCGGAGAGGTATGCTTTCAGAAGAGAAAAACAAACACCATTCTCACCCAGTTGTGAACCCCACAAGCTACAATAAATGACTGGCCTTACAAGATACACCTGCTGCTTCAATAGCAGCAGTGATGTCATGGAAGTGACCAACCACCTTCTGATTAGCTCTACAGCTCTTTCCATAATATGGAAGTCATGCCTTGCCCCGTTTTAGGGACCAAGAACTTGAGGCTGGATAGGTCCCAGGCCTTAGGGAACCCAATACTATTATCCTGCTAAATGGACACAGTATTAAAACAACCCCTAAGGCATAGTACACAGATCAGAGCATCTCTCAATTCTCATCAGAGAAGCTCCCCAGTGCAGAAGATGGCAATTAACAGAGACCTCAACTGGTCACTGTGCAGAGAGTAAGAAACTGTGGACTGCTTAGTGCCATACATATCATACCCTACCTTCAAACTCAAGGATCTTCATGGAAGAAGGGGTGGAGAGATTGTAAGAGTCAACAGTGGTTGATAACACTAAGAACATAGTGTTTCCCTGACAACAGGGCAGTCACACATATGAATTCAGCAATTGTGAGAGCAGGTATAAGACCTTCTCAAGCTCCAGCCAAAAAGATGGTGGAGGTGGTGAAATGTAGTCATGAAATCCAACTACTAGCTAAAGAGCTACCAGGACTGACAGCTGCTGGGAGAGGGAATCAGTTTTCTTTAGTGATATAATCAGTGGTATGCTGACTGAACCCTGGCAGGCCCCATCTCTGAGGAGTAGCTTGGCAACACAAACTGGACTCCATAGGAGGAGGAGGGGGAGGGGGAGGGGAAGGGGAGGAAAGGAGAAAAGGGGCGGAAAGGAGAAAAGGGGAGGGGAAAGGAATGAGGAGGGGAAGGAGAGAAGGAAGGGGAAGAAGAGGTAGAAAGAAGAGAGGGACAGGGAAAGAGGGGGAGGGGGGAAGGACAGGGACAAGGAGATCTGCGGGTTGGTTGTTTTTTGTTTTTTGTTTTTGTTTTTTTTAAATCAATTTGACACATACTTAGAGTTATCTGGAAGGAGAAAGCACCATTGAGAGCCTTCATGAGCCTGCCTGTAGATATGTCTGGAGCATTTGTATTTATTTACTTATTTTGATTAGTGATTGATGTGTGGGGCGGATAGGTAGTGGTCAATACAGGCAGAGGCCCCCAGCAGGTGGTCCTGGACTATATAAGAAGCAGCCTAAGCAAGCCAGGGGGAGTGAGCCATTAAGCAGTGTTCCACTGTGGCTTCTGCTTCAGTTCCTGCTCTGACTTCCTTTGGTGACAGGCTGTGATGTGGAAAGTATAAGCCAAATAAATCCTTCCCTCCCTGAGTTGCTTTTGGTCATGGTCTTTATCATAGAAATAGAAACCTAACTAGAAAAATCAATCTCAAAGTTGGGTTGGAGGGCGGAAAGGGTGGCTATGGGATAAGTGTGAGAGGGTGGTAAATGTTCAAAATGAGTCGTATAAAATTGTATGAAACTCAAAGACTTAATAAAAATATTGTTAACCCCTACCCCCTAAACAAAATACATGTGCTGGAGGAAAGTAAGTCTAAGAACATTTGGAACAGAAACTACTAGTGTTTTTGTTTCTTTTTAAAATCTGATTTATTTTATATGTACTGGTGTTTTAGCTGCATGTGACATATGTACATGTGCTTGCCTGGTGCCTGTGGAGGCCAGAGAGGGCCTATGGTCCCTGGAACTAGAGTAGGCACCATAGGGTGCTGGGAATCCAACCCAAGTCCTTTATAAGAGCAACAAGTGCTCTGAACTACTGAGCTGTCTCTCCATCTACGAAATTAATGTTTCTAATCCTATGGTCTGTATCCACGTGGGCCTCCCCATGCTTAGGGATAGAGTCTGAAGACAGAATGTAGGGCATTCTGCCTGGTTTCTTTGAGGACCCCGAGTAGGCAGAAGGTGTTGCCCCTTTCCCTCTGCTCAAGAGCCTCATCTAGCACTTGTCTCTGTCTCCTTGTGGGAAACCTGCCTTTTTATCATGATGGGAAATCTGCCTTCTATTTCCTTGGACTTGAAGCTACTATGTTGCCTCAGGAGTTGGGATGTCTACTTCTGAAAATCAAGAAAAAAAATCCCGGAGGTTAATATTGTACTATAATACTATCTGGCCTCAACACAGAGAGAGGGGAAAATTAGCCAAAAGATAAAATCTTAAATATCATCCTACAGCTGGACCTACTTTGTAAAAATCACGGGAAGTGATCTAAGTTCCTTATATAAGGGTCAGTATGGCTGCTGGTAAAATTCCTTCCCTGGAGGAGATATAAACAATGTCTACCCCTCTGCCAAAGATCTCACTGACAAACTAATAAAGTAACCAACATCCCAATGTTTAGTATGAGGAACCAACGAGTTGTTATTAGGCTTGCGTGAGGGGTTGTGAGCAGGAGCGTGAGGGGCTTTAAAGCAGCCACACTGGGAGGTCTGTACTCAGTGGGCATGGAAACTCTTCTATGCTACCGAAAGCTCCCTCCCTAAGTCCTTTCCAGTCCTATATACACTCTTGTCCTTCCTGATGCACATGCAATTGAGGTAGAATTGCATATACCTGGTTGGGAAGAGTGGCCAGAGACTTCGATAAGAGTCCCCTAATTCTCCCCACCCCTCCTTCTACACAGGGAAACTTGGCAGTCCCCAAGCCCAGCAGTGAGGCACAGCTGAACTCATGGAGATGGTGGCAGTATGGCTCAGTGGATAGTCCTGTGCAACAGTGGTTCTCTACCAGGACCAGAGACACTACAGAAAATAACAAAAGGAGAAGAAGCCCCACAGGGCACACGAGGACAGTGCTTCTTGTTAGCGTCCACTCTTGCATCTCTTACCTTGCTCAGCACTCCTCTAAGTAGAATGCGTGGACACTCTGAACTAGAGGTCTATGATCAATCCCAGACTCTCAGAGAGAAACAGTGATGGTCCTTCTCTGGGAACCCCTGAAACAGCACTAGGTGACTCCTATACGGATTCTATCTTGTCTTACGGGGACTTCCAAACCTCCATTCTGTTCTTTTTTCAGAAGTGCTTGACTTCCTAAAAGAATACAACTTTTTCCTATTGCTCTGTTTTTCCCTTAAAAAATTATTTCTAAAATTTCCAAGCACGAACAGCTGATAGCCTAAGAACATTCAATAGCACAGGAACCTCAGGCACCATGGACCCAAAGAGACCTGAAGAACTCACCCTAAACACAATCTCCTTACAGGACTGGAGGCACTCAAGGCAGACTGAGAAGTGACCAAAAGGCAGGCCTACTGACAGGCCTCAAACTCAGAGATCTGCCTGCCTCTGCCTCCTGAGGACTGTGAGGGAGGTGTGCATCACGTGATATACCTACCTTAAAAGAGCATGCAAACAGGAATGTTTGGGGGAAATACAAAGGCCTTGCCAAGTATATACTTACAAAGTAAGGCATTCCTTTTCCTTCTTAAACTAATTAAAATAGTATTTGATTCTATTAAATGTTCTATAAAGTCTTAAAATGCTCTTTGTTTATAGAAAACAACTTTTATTAGAGTCATAAGATAAAAGTTTCATAGGTTATAAAATCTGATATTGGAAACAAATTTTTAATAATAGTTTCCTTTCTCCAAACCTCTTTAAAATATTACTAATTTATTCATTTGTGTAATAGTCATTGCAGTACTAGACCAATTGTAATGATTTCTTTTTCAGAAACATTCTTAAGATTTACATGTTAAATATGAAGTTTTTACTAAAGCCATAGTAATATAAAAGTGCTAATTATGTTTGTCAAATATTTGTTAAATTTTCTTTCATGATGGGGATGATAGGAGATAAAATACCAACAAACAGTAGCTTTCACAATTGGATGAATTTATATATAATACAATGGCTGTGTCATTAAATATAAAGATGATAATAACGCCTTACATTGCTAGGATGAGCTTTAACTTACAGTTACAACATTGGGACTACAATTCATGGCTTTGGGGCTAGAGATGGCTGCTTTTGCAGAGGACCAGGTTTGGGTCTCAGGACCCGTCTAGCAGCTGTCAGTTGATTTGTTACTGGAGTTCCAGGAGGCCTGGTGCTCCCTTCTGGCCTCCAAGTATACCAGGCATGCATGTGGTACACATACATAATGGCAAAACACTCACATAAAAGTAAATAAATCTAACAAAAAGATTGTTTATTCTAAACAAACAGTAACAAGACCAACCCACTGCCTTTCTACAATGTGTTCTTCACCTTCAAAAAAAGAGATTGTCAAGATTCTTTTGTAGTGTGCAATTTAAAATATATATATATATATATATATATTTTTAAAGCAAGCCAAAGGTGTCTACCTGGCCAGCTTTAAGCCTTATCAATAATCCAGCTAAGTGCTATGTCTGTAAAGTTATTGCTTTTCTTTTTTTTTTCCCTTTTTCTTTCTTTCTTTCTTTCTTTCTTTCTTTCTTTCTTTCTTTCTTTCTTTTTTTTTTTCCAGAGCTGAGGAACACAGGGCCTTGCACTTGCTAGGCAAGCGCTCTACCACTGAGCTAAATCCCCAACCCAGTTATTACTTTTCTAATTTATATAAAAATTATGTTTTTAAAAGAACAGATTTCAGATATGGTCACGTGACTTTAATGCCAGCACTCAGGAGGCAGAAGCAAGTGGATCTCTGTGAACTTGAGGACAGCTTGGGTCTAAACAGAGTCTCAAGTCAGTCAGGGCCACACAATGAGACCCTGTCTCAAAGGAAAAGAGGTCCAGATTTTGGATTAAGAATTGCTTATGCCTTTCTAACCGATATTTTAACCTAAAACTGCCAATAAACAATCCTTAATATTTTTAAAGACTCTTTATATATGACTGTGTATATACGTATGTGCTTATAAGTTTTTATGTTTAAATAGTATCAAACTGGATTATAAGTAAATGGTTATATTAGTTAAAACAACCAACTTAGCTCCCATTCCTTTTAGCACATAATGCAAGCAAGTTAGATAAGCGTAAATTAGATGATCTGGTTGACACAGCTCTGATGTAGTGTGGAAAAACTGATTGGCTCATTACATGATGGCTCTGGTTCAGGGAATAAAATAAGGCTTTGATGCACAGACAACTCCTGCATCTGGAGATGATCCTATAGGCTCTACTGCTCCTGGAGGCTGAGAATGGGGATAGTGGCTTAGCCCTGTATGTTCAGCTTTCTTTCGGTAATGTATTTTTAAAAGGATTTTATGTTTTATAAAATAATTGCTCATAGTTTCTACTAAATGTGTTGGGGTCTGATTAACAGTCTTACATCAGGCCTATTAACATGTGACCCTGTCAGCCTTTATCTAAGGGCTACACAACAGCTACATTTTAAAGAATGATTTATTCCTCAGAACTGTATAATGGGCCTTTTGGGTATTTATCCACCATACTTGGACAGCCATGTTAATGTGGACAGAGACCGATATTTTGGCCCTTGCCCTATAAGGTCACTGTGGTCCCAGGCACATGTCTCAATGGGTCTTGCATCTCTGGGAGTCACTTGTCCTCTTGATCAGAGAGGCCATGGAGATCCAGACAGCACACTTTCACCAGTGCACATTCTGCCAAGAGGAACATCAATAGGGACGTATGATCCCTGTGCTTCCAAAGGAAGGCCCATGGTCAGCAAGACACTGACCCAACCCAGCAGATGGCAAACTGCTTAAACAAAAGGCGAAAGGAGCAGAGGATCCTCCTATCTCTCAAGTGACCCCGAGGGCCAGAGTCTCAACTGTCCTTAACAGTTAAATAATAGTAATTTTTGGCTACCTACATGGTCTTGTTAAACACCCAGCATGAGAGTACAGGGAAAAGTGATTGGCATAAGAAAAAACAAAAAGGTAAACTAAACTTTAAAACACAAGAAGCAATAATTCAGAGTTTACATAGACCTTCCCATTAATGTCTATATATGTGTTAGGCATAACAGATAAGCCAACTGCAGCCACCCAGGTACAATACAAAGACAGATGTATTTATGTAAGTCTGCTTAGGTACACTTATGTAAATGTATCAGCAGGAGCAACCTTGTTTCATGTTTGATGTTCTATTCTCTTTGGATGGTCTTGGTTCTCAATGGTTACATCCTCACACTGTGCTCTTTTGAGTCTTTTCATTATCACATTCTTGATTCTTTTCAAGACAGGGCCTCACTATGTAGCTCTGGCTGTCCTTGAACTCTCCATGTAGACCAGGCTGGTCCCAACTCATGGAGATCCAGCTGTCTCTGCTTCCCAAATGGTGAGATTAAAGGTAAGTACTACTGTAGCTGACACATTCATTCTTAAAATTATTATTTTTCATCTCATCCCATCCTAATATATAACCATTAGTGTTGTTAAAAACTTAATCTAAGAGCAAACGACAACGGATGTCTTCCTGGGACAAACATGGCATGGCTCTCCTGGTCCTTGTCCTTTGTTAGATCATGGGTTGTTGGTATAATCAACCTGTTCAAGGCCAGCCTATTACAGAGTGAATTCTAGGACATCCAGGGCTACATACACAGAAAGAGACCCTGTCCTCTATAAACAAGAACCAAACCAAACCAAAACATTAAGTCTTTATCCTAGTATTTTATGTATATAAGCGTCTTACCTGCATGCATTTATGTGTACTGAATGCACGTCTGGTACCCTTGAAGGCTAGAAGAGGGTTTTGAATCCTCTAAGACAGGAGTTACAAATGGTTACAAGCTGCTATTGAATGTTGGGAATTTAACCCAGGTCCTCTGCCAGAGGAACAAGTCTTCTTAACTTTTGAACTAATTCTCTAGCTCCTACTTAAAGTTTCTTTTTGTTTTTGTTTCTTCAAGACAGAGTTTTTCTGTATGGCCTAGGCTGTCCTAGAACTCACTCTGTAGACCCGCCACTGCCTCTGGAGTGTGGGATTAAAGGGGTGCGCCACCACTGCGCTGTCTGTTTAAAGCGTTTAAAACTTGCTGTATCCATTTTCCAAAGCACGAGAAGATTTTATCCACACAGATGCCTGAGATCACATCTCCACACCCATGTCTCATGTGCCTATGACTTGAAGGAAGGGAAGCCAAGCTTTCTTTTCAGGAGACTTCTTGCTTATTGTTTATGACCCTGGCATTGGAGTAAATGGGCACTTCACACTGGGAAACAGTCCTCTCACAGGTAGCACTGATGAGGGCTGCTTGAATTTCAGGCTCCAAAAATAGTGAGATGGCCAGGGTAGTGGCATATTTGAGCCTCTGACGTACCCATCACTGAGCACCTTCTCCTTTGCTTCTCAGAACTGCCATATCCAGTAAGTAGTGTCACACCCATTTTATACACACAAGACCTGCGGCACAAAGAAATACTGCTAGTGCCAGAGCCAAATCAGAGTTCCACATCCATGGGACTCTGAAATTCATGTGTTATTTGCTATGGACACCACCCTGCAAAATGGCAGTGGGCCAGGGCATGGGGTGGGACGACCTCTGCCTGTGACAACACTGGAAGCAGACCCAGCAGTTTGTTCTACTCAGGTGTGGGAGGACGGTGAACAACAGGTGGAGATGGGAGAGTCTAGCCTGACCTTTTACTCTTTTACCCTGTGAGTTAAAGAACCAAGAACCATGGACGACCAGAAACAGGATGGTGGGGTAGAGTGTGTTGGTCCAGCCCAGGTGAAGCTGATCTGTCTGAAGAACAGAGTATCCCTCTGTCCTGCCTTCCTTTCTTCCCAAATTTATACCTACATGTAATAAACTTGGTGCATTTTTCTCTTCCCAAAAATGTTACAATATTTATTCACATGTATTTTACGTTATCTGTATTTTTGTGATGTAAAAAATAGATTGTGATGGTCCACTTTCAATATGAGGTGTGTTAAGACATCAGTCACAGATAAACAGGAGGCCCAGGCCTCTCTCTCCCCTCAGTGGTGGCTGGTACTGGCTTGTCTCAGGTACTCAAGCTATATAACTGAGCCCATGATCAGACAAGGTGGCTGCCTCAATCCCCAAATATTCATTAGACAAAGGGCTGTGTCCTAAAACCATGGAACTTTGGGAAGGGACAAGTCCTGGACTGTGAGAGAAGAGGACAGGAATTTCTCCAAATCTGGGGACTTTAGAAACTAGTGTTGCTCCAAATCAGCCATTTTTGTATTTTCTCTTTGCTGGTATTCCTTTGTGAAGAATTGTATATTAAAAATTTTGTTTTCATTGGTCTCTTCAGTTTATTATTTTATTTCCAACAGTGAACAAAAGTCCTTAGTTTAAATAAAACACACTAGGCCCAGGAGGCAAGAGTTAGCCAAAATCAAGACTATCACTCAGGGGCATCCCAGAAAAAGAAGGCAGTCCCTTCTGCTCTCAGATCTATAGAAAAGTACCCTGAAGTGTTGGATGTTAGTCCATGAGCTGTGTTGTTTACATGGTCTTCTTTCCTTGTTTCTACCTTACACAGCCATTAGTCTGCCAGAGAGGCTCTCGCTCTATTTTGGAGAGTAGAGGTTGCTCTGAACAAAAATGAGTTAATTCTATAATTACATTTGTCGTAATTGTGTCTTTTGAAAGACAACAATACGAAACTTCATTTTCCTTTATTGGCATAATTTTCAGAAGCATTCCGAGAAGACAAATGCAGCCAAAGTCATTCAAATACTATGTTAGTGAATCCCAATTAAGAACGGCTCTTGACCTATGACTATGAATGAGTAATACATTAGGATTAGACGCTCATGAACATTTTCCCTCTCAGGAAAAAAAGTCAAACAAAATCATCTATCCTACAGGAGAGTAGAGGTGCGTATGGTTCCAAACAGACTGGTCAGTAGACCCTCAAGGGATGAGGCATATTTTGCTTTATGGATTGATTGATTAGCTGGTTGATTGCTCTAGAGATTGAACTCAGAGTTGGGGTGGTTCACTGATAAATGAGTTGCCTCTCATGCACGAGTACCCAGGTTCTGGTTCCAGTGTTGCACCCCCTTTCCAAAAATAATAAAAATATAATAGTGATGATGATGATGATGATAAAATGAACCTTAGACATTTTAATTCAGTCACACATCAGTAGCACGTAAGTGCACATGAAAACTATACAAGGAGATGAAGTGTCCCTACCTATTATAATAAGGCCTTGCTTTAGAAATTCCAAATTTAGTCAGGAAGTCAAATCCAACATCTGGACAATGTTTCTCTTACATGTAAACTGTTCCCCATGTTTAAGGCTTATTGTCTGATACTGGCAAAGATGGAGGCAAAGCAGCTATGCTGTATATTATTATACTGTCAAATAAAAACCTCATCCTTTTTATTACCAAGAGAGCCTTAGTCCTTCCCTGAATGCCATCTGGAATGGTCCTAGCTTTTAGGAGTTTAAGAGAAATGAGCAGACGAGGGTTTTTTGGTTGTTGTATTATTTTGTGTTTTTCTTTTCTTCAATTCTGGATATTGAACCCAGGACCTTGTGCATGGTATGCAAGTGCTCTAATTCCATTTGAATAACTAAGACACTTAATAACAAGATGACCAGCAGCCTGTGAAGAACCATACAAATTTCAAGGTTTGTTTTCTGTGGTTATTGCAAAAGTGGCTTTACTAGAAACCACTGAGGCAGGTGTCTGTGAATGAGGTGGCCCCTGGTATGGTGTGGCATAGTTTGTTCATGTTCACGATTTTGTTTTATGTGGATGAGGATAAATCAACACAGGTGAACTGAGGAATGCTTTGTCAGATGTTTAACCCTTATGTTATGTTGGAAGAGCCACAGGGCTTGCATTACTGGCCTCTGTGGACCCATCTACAGACTGTGAGCTGTAGATCTCAGAGAGGCGTAGGGACAGAGGACAGGAATAGGTTGTCCTTACTGAGAAGGAAGAAAAAGGAGTAAAATAGCTGGGTGCCTTGGTTACTTTTCTATTGCTGTAATAAACATGGCCAAGATAACTTATAAAAGAAAGCACTTGATTGAGCTTATGGTTTTAGAAGGTTAGAGTCCATGATGGTGGAGCAAACAGCTGACAGCTCACACCTTGACCCACAATCTAGCACTGGAAATAACTCTTCTGAAAGTCTATCCTCAGTGACACACTTCCTACAACAAGGCCACATCTCCTAATCCTTCTCAAATAGTTCCACTGACTGGGAACTGAACATTCAAACAAGAGCCTATGGGCCATTCTCATTCAAACTACCCCACTGGGCTTCCTGAGGTTAGACCCTTTTTTTATTTTTTGAGCTAGGAGATACGGAGATATGTAGTCCTGTCTAGTATGAAACTTCCTATGATTACCAGGCTAGCCTATAATTCATAGAGGTCCACCTGCCTCTGACTCCCGAGAGTTGGCCTCAAACTAACAGAGATTTACCTGCCTCTGCCTCCTGAGTGGTGGAGTTAAAGGTGTGTGCCGCCATCACCTGGCTTCTAAGTGGTTTTTTATGAAAGGAAATCTCAGATGTGAGGAATGTGAGAAAAATGAACACATGGACCAGACACAAGAGTCTAAGACGCTAACTCTGCTGAATAGTGAAGGCTGCCCTTGGAGCATCTGAGTGTGGCCACAGCTCCACAGGGTGAATGCAGGCAAGATTCTTAACACAGTGGGACTGAAAGCAAAGCAAAACCAGACTATGTGTTTCAGGAAGGTCGTCTTACTTGCTTTGTGTTGCCTAGAAACAGTAACATCTGGTGGAAACATTAGCCACAGGGGAAGAAGCTACAGAACTTGATTGAAATGTGCCCTGAGCTCAATTCCACTGAGGACACAGCTGGGTCTGGCAAATGACCTTTTCTCCCACCACTCCACCTTCTCGGAGGAGCCTGAAGCTTCTCCTGTTGATTCCTTTGTAGGGACTGTGTGTGCCATTAAGTGCTGAAGCTGAAAAACAGATCAAAAGAGCAGAGCAGAGCTTCTGGGAAGAGGCAGGAGGCAGATTAGAACACACTGTACACTCACTCCTCGGGAGCCAGCTGTCTGAGGCACGGTGATCTAAGTGTCCCAACTCCTGGGATGTCCCAGGCAGATAGGACTTTACTGTCACAACCTGATTATTGGACTGAGTTATTTTACTCTGGGGTTTGTAAAAGTGGCAATTTACCAATGTGGAGGATAAAATTTGCTCATTTCTGTTGGATGGTAGTGGCTCATGCCTTTAATCCTAGTACTTAGGACGAAGAGGCAGGCAGATCTCTGAGTTCCAGGCCAGTCTGATCTACACAGTAAACTCCAGGACAGCCAGGGCTCTGTTACACAGAGAACCCTCACTCAAAAATAAACAACAACAGAAAACAAATTATTCATTCCTCTCTAAGACTGAGCATACATAACAGTTTAGGGAGGACCAAACTTATTGGAGGTGTGTGAAGACAGTGTAAGCACAAACAGCCAGGTTCTGGTGAAGCAGAAAGAAACATGGCCTACAGTATCTGCCCTGTGTTGCTGTCAGCAAGCTTGTCCTTGCCTCTGAGAAATGTTTGTACTTATTCAACTCTAGCTTCTCTGCTTCAATCTTGGGTTATCTGGAGAAGCTAGAGTGACGCTGCCCTGCACATCTGCACAGCCCTTCACATGGACCACAGACATCCATAAGCAGACTTCGGGGTCTCCTCTCTGCACAGCTCTCTCCCACACAATGAGATGGCCAGCTGCCCCCTCTGACTGATTCTCTTCTGCCACTGTTGTGTTTGGCTCCCATGCCAGCTCTTGAAGCTACAGTGTGAAGACAGAACTGACTTTTTCTCTTGTTGCTTAGCAGCAAGCTGTCAACGGATAAATTAAAACCATTAAAAGCACAAAATTGATCAGGCAGTGGTGGTGCATGCCTTTAATCCTAGCTCTCAGGAAGCAGAGGCAGGCAGATTTCCATGAGTTCAGGGTGAGTCTGGTCTACTGAGTAAGTTCCAGAATACACCCAGAGTGACAGAGAGAAGCCTTGTCTCAAAAAAAAAAAAAAAAAAAGAAAAAACAACAACAACAAAAAAAAACCAAATAAACAAGAAAAGTACAAAACTGAAAGGTATAAAAGGCCTGAGAATTCTGACAATATAATTGATTTTCTGTATGACAAAATTTAAAAACAATATATACAGCAAATGAGTAACAACTATAATGTATCCTTATAAGTGATAGGTAGAGAAAAAATAGCAGAACAAACCAGCGACACACCAAAGAGACACTGCTGCCTAAAACAGGAAGTGATGTTCAGTCTCATGAGGGATGGAGACGCTTCTCCTCAGGCATGGTTACTGTTCAGAAGCTAGGTGTCACTTTCTTTGGATCTAGAATAGACTTAAGTAATTGGTTTGCATATTCAGGAAGTGACTGCTGGGATTTCCCAGGCAGGTCATAAATAATTTTGAAGTTTCTACCCAACACTCATGGAAATCTGTCTGGACCTCCAAGGTATGGGGGACTCTATGGAGGAGCCCAGCACACTGGAACTGTCTCAGTCTCTGGTCTCGTGAGGTCCCAGACATAGTGTAGCAAAGATCAAGTCTAAATTATGGATTTGCTGGTAAAGAAATTATCAATTTGTTGTTATTCTAATCCATTAAATTTTAGGTGGTTTGTTATTTAGTAATAGATGACTAGAACACTTTCACTATTCCTCCTTAATATTTGATACAACTTAGAACCATCTAGAAAGAGAATCTCAGTAAGAAAGAGATTACTACACAGGGTTGGCCTGTCTGTGGGAAGATCTAGCCCACCTGGATGGCAAGGAGGCAGGGCTCATACAGAGAAGAGGACTCATGCTGACCACAGCAAGTAAATGAGTGGGCGTGCACGTGTTCCTATCTGCTCCTGGCGGTGGGTATGACTGGCTCCCTAAGTCTCTGCTGCCTTGACTTCATCACATATAAAAACCCACGGCTGATGCTGGGAGTCATCTTGAATGCTTTCCCAGCTACCTTACTGATGAGGGACTCACAGTCAAACTCATAGCTCACATACAGCTAGCTAGTCTTGCTAGTCAGTTTATTTTGGGGATCCTTGATTTTCAGCTTCCGAGGCTGGAACTTCAGGGAGGATACTTCTACCCAGAATTTATACGGCTTCTGAGGATCTCAAACTTGCAAATCTCTGAGCAATCTCCCCAGTCTCATTGGGTAGCTCCCACACAGTATGGCAAGCTTTCTCTCATCATCATCCTTTTTAAAACTTACATGTGTATGAATGCATACACGTGTATGCTGCAGCATGTGTGAAGTCAGAGAACTTGCGGAAATCAGTACTCTCTTCAAGCATATGGACTCCAGGGAATGAACTCAGGACACCAGGCTTGATGGTGAATGCCTTTACCCACTAAGCCACTTTGCCAGCTTGTTTTAGCTACCTCCTACCCACACCCCACTCCACCCCTGATAAATTTTAAAAACTATTTTATTAAATTTGAGGAGAAAGAAATCATATTGTGGTTTTAATCAGAATTATATTAAGGTTAGAGACCTAGACAAGTTCACTGTTAAAACAACTTGTCTCAGTCTTTGTTCCCATTGGAGGAGCAACAGAAAGGGGTTGAGGCCTGAAAGAGCTGGCTGTCGAGTTAGCTAGTCAGTCTAGGAAGGGTTGTGTGTTGCTTTGCAGAGCTAGAACCAAGGGATAGTGGAGAAGGAACACTCCACTGGGGATGCTTTGTCACTCGAGATTGAAATGGAAGATGTGGCTTAGTGGTTGGCTTAAAATGATTGATTTTAGATGTCAATGTCTGCAAGTTTGCCCTGTAAGCCAATGGGCACTGCTTCTGAGCATTCTTGGTGTTTCAGAGAAGACTTCTCTATGCTTGGAGATCTTTCCTCATCACAGGCTGGCTCCACCTGATTCACTGGAGAACTAAGTAAGGGGAAAACAGGCCAGAGAAAAGTGTCCACCTGACCCCAGCTAGGCTCTGAGGCACAGGAACCTTTTCTTTTCTGTCTTTTTCTGTGGGGTGTTCAGTAAGATCCCACCCCCAACCCCCATGAATGCTACCATGGTGCATTTACACACCACCGCTTTTAGAATTGTGATCCAGATACGCCATGGCTTAAAAATAACACTGTAGGGGTTGGGGATTTAGCTCAGTGGTAGAGCGCTTGCCTAGCGAGCGCAAGGCCCTGGGTTCGATCCCCAGCTCTGAAAAAAAAAAAAGAAAAAAAAAATAACACTGTAGGTGGCATTCTGCTGAAGCAACACAAAGGGTGAGCACAGGACTCCAGTGTTCTTGCTTCTCCCTCAGGCTCCTCCTCTTTTATTTAAAAACAGCAAACTCCACCCACATTTCCTTCATGAGGTTCTCTGGCCTCCTCAGCTCTACACTAGCTCAGCACAATGTAAACCCTAGGCTTTGCTATCCACGACTCCAGACCCAAGGAGCTGGTACAGGCCAGAGCTGCCCCTCCCTGTGGGAGCTTCAGTAGTAGTGCTGGCCTATGCACAGCCAACTCTGGTGAAGAAAGATGACAGGTCTTATCAGTGGTGGCCTCTCCTATGGCATCATGATTCTCTATAAGGAATCCTCAGGCTAGACCATGACCTATGTCCCTGGAGAAGCCTGGGATTTTTTTCCCCCCAAATTTCTTTCCTCTACTACTCTAAGGATTAATTATCATTTTGAATTTGAGAAGATTTAGAATCCTGATAGAAACAAATCTCTGGGCACATGGGAGAGGGGCTTTCTACTGCAGACTTACTGAGGTGAGGGACACCTGAAGTCTGAGCATCACCATTTCCTGGTCTGGGGTCCTGGACTGAAAGTAAAGCAGAAAAGGAGCTAACAGAAAGGAGCTAACAGAAAGGAGCTAACAGAAAGGAGCTAACAGAAAGGAGCTAACAGCAACATTCATTCCTGTTTCTGACTCTGGAGTCACCGTGACCAGCTGCTTCAGGTTCCTGATGCCCTGACCTCTCCACTGTGATGGACTGTACCCTCAAAGTGTGAGGCCAGAGTAAACCCTTCATTTACCTCAAATGTCTTGTAAAGGAAGAGGCAAGAAGTCAATACAGCCACCTTTCTACTATATAACTAGCTTACTTTTCTTCAGTTACCTTTTCTGTCAAGCACATGGCTACCTGTCAGCCATACTTGTATCCACCTTCCAGGCTCAGACATCACAGAACTCCTTAGCTCCTTCTAACGGAGGCTTATCCACATCTACTAGTTCACTGGAGGAATAACCCGTCTTTATGAATGCTTCAACTCCGTAGGCTGGGAGAATTCACCGGACAGCATTAACGGTATGACTTAACACCCAAGGAAGCAATTTTAAGGAAGAAAGCTTCATCTGTGCTCATGGCTACAGCCCGCTGTTTATCCCTGCAGCAAGGATACAGCAGAAGGAAAGCTACTAATTTCTTGGAAGTCAGGATGAAAAGGTGAGTCAAAGGTAAGAACAAGGCACATCCTTCAGGGTTAAAGAGATGGCTCAGTGGTTAAGAGCACTATCTGCTCTCCCAAAAGAGCCAGGTTCAATTCCCAGCACCCACATGGCAGCTTCTGACCCTGTCAGTCTTATATGCAGGCAGAGCACCAATGAACAAAAAATAATAAATTATATATATAAAAGATACAGCCTTCAAAGGCCACCCCCATGACTGACTCCTTCCTAGTTCTAACACTCATTTAGCTTGACCAGACATCTCTACTAATTTAATCATCACTTAACAGCACCACTAGCTGGGCCCAAGTCATTAACACTTGAGCCATTGGGGCACTGCATATCCAAACCAGCCTGGGTGGGGTCTGCCCCGTGGCTCTTGTATTTGCAGCTACAGCCAGCTGCTTGATGTATAAAGTACTGAGGGGCAGACAAGTATAATGAAGTACATTCCCTGTCCTATTTCATGTACCGGATATGAAACATCAGGCAGGACACGGTATATGGAGTCTGGGAAGTAGAGGGGACAATATGTGGCTGCCCTCGGAGGGGGAAGAAGTCACTACCTGGGTTCCCTACATAGTTCTAGGAACCCAGGAGATGAAAGTCTAGGGTACGCTCTGTCTTTCCTTTATTGCATAAACGAGGGGGAAAAACTCAGATTGTAACCTCTTTCCTTTGTCATTAAAAACAGTGGTGTGACTATGAGTCCAGGGAGATGAGTCACCATTTCTGGCCTTCAGTCTCCTGTCTTTTACCAAGTGGCTGGATTGTATCAGTGGTTTTGAAATGGTTAGTTTCAGAACCTATTCCTCCAACTGCCATTTCTAGAGAAGCTTTTTAAAGGTAGGGTTTGAAAACCACACAATTCAGTCTTTTCTTTTGCTTCCATTTGCACTGGCCAATACAATAGTCACTAATTAATTGAAATTATAACATAAAAAATTTAATTCCCCAGCCCCATTAGCCACTTTTGAAGTACTCAATAGCCCCATCTATGGCTACTGGATCAGACACTGCAGATAAAGACCACCGGGGCCATCATCATAGATTCTATGTACAGCATTGACTGGTGAGTACCCCCCCCCCATACACAAACGTTTTGTACAAATACTAGCATGTTTTGCATGCTTATCTAGAGGCAGATCTTTTACACACATAGATAAAATGCTACAATGAAGAGACTAGGAGAGTGGATCCAAAGCTTGGTCACTTACTAGTGCCTCTAACTGATTGTTTAATCTTTTAGGCCGTTGTTTCCATATCTCTAAAATGCATATGTGTGGTGCTTAATTCTAATTATCAACTTGCTGGTTTAAGAAATGCCTAAGGCATTAGTGAAGCATACCCTTTAAATGTATCCAAGAGGATGTTTCAGGAGAATATGCATTTAGGGAAGAAGTCCTACTCTGAATATGGGCAGCACTGTGCCATTGGCTGGGATCCTGGACCCAACAAAAAAAGAGAAAGTCAGCTAGGCAGTGGCATGCCCCTTCCTCTGAGTTCTTGCTCCAGAGATGTGAGGAGGTAAGGAACCCTAGCTGCACAGTCCTACCACTGTGAGCTGCCTGTGGACATCATGATGGACTGACTGCATCCTCCAAAGCTGTGAGCCCAAGCTAACCCTTTCTCCTTTAAGTTGCTTCTTGTCAGGCATTCTACCATGGTAACAAGAAAAGCAACACAATATGGAAGACACAGGACTGGAATCAAGAGTAAATGTACCTGTAACAGATAACACACTCAGAACAGCATCAAGCACAGGACAGACATCTGACATTCCCTCTTCATTCTCCTGTAACAGCACAAGATGGCTCACCAAGACAGCTCAGAGATGCTTCTGTTGCTGCCTGGCCTTTCTGTTATAAGTGCTGCTCTAACTATCCTGACACGTGCACATTGCTGCATATGTAGAATACATTTTTTTTGTGGATTTTTCTAAATTGAAGGTTCATCCTTCAACAACATGGAGGTCACTTCTGTCTGCTATACAGTAGCAGTCTGGCTGATTTCACTTAGCATAATCTCTTCCGGGTCAGCCTGCATGTGTCAGCTGTTGACCTTCGTCTTCACACATCCCTGACTGAATCATGCTTCAGATATCATTTCTTGAGGTTGAGTTCACAGTGATGACATCATAGTCTTCCATAATTAAAGCTCCAGTGGGGCCATGACCTGCTACCGTGGCTTAAAAACCCTCAAGGGTCCTGGATCCAAATGAATTAGACCCATACTGCAGGCTTGTGTGGAAAGACGATTTTGTTAAAAACAAAACAAAACAAAACAAAAACAAAAAAAAAACCAACATAATTCTGTTGATATTATGATGCTCTAGAACATCAACTTAAATAATTTTCTTTTCCATTTACACTGTGTGTGTGTGTGTACTTTGCACACACACACGCACACACACACACACACACACACACACACACACACACACATGCATGTGAAGTGGAGGTCAATAAGAAAAAATATTTTCAAGCAGACCATTTGTGGTGGTCAGTTTTAACTGTTAACTTGACACAATGTGTGGCCTCACTTGGGAAGACAGTCTCAACAAGGAACTATCTGGAATGTGTTGGCTTGTAGGAAGGCCTGTGGGAGACTTTCTTATTGGGTTAATTAAAGGAGAAAGACCCACCATGAATGTGGGTAGTACCAGCATGCATGCACTGATCCATTGCTCTCCACTCTTGGCTGTAGATATGATGAGTTTCTGCCACCCTGACTTTGGACTTAGGAGCTAAAACAAACCCTTTCTCCCCTAAGGTACTTTCATCAAGGTATTTTATCACAACAAAAATGACATTAATACAAAGAGCTTCTATATTTCTGGAAATGTTTGCCAAGAAAATATTAGTAACAGCTGAAAAGTTTTAAGAAAAATTCAATTCCAAGTCCAAGTTTAACTTACACTAGCCGATAATCCTCAACTCAACTGTATCTTCTCAACCTTAGGAAGACAAATTTAAGCCTTTCACATCACAAGCCTCTTGTAGCTAGACATTTTTCCCCTCACTGAATGAACATTTCACAAGTAAGAAAAATGGGGGGAAAAGTCAATGTATATTCATTTGGGGCTGTTACTATCAAAGCAGACATATGCAGTCTCCTGGGAATGGAGAAGGAAGAGTGACAAGGATTAAGACCTTTTTTCCCCCTCATTGACAGTGGCCTCTGGTTTTTGACAGTCATGCTACATATCAGTGGCCCTCATACTCGACCTACAGTGGTACTAAAAGCCCAGGATGAATGACCTGTGGGAAGAATGAAAGTGAAGATACTTTGAAGATACTTAATTCCTAGTAGGAGATTGTATTTTTGACAACATTTTCTTTTTTCTTTAAAATGTTTATGTGTATGGTTGTTTTGCCTGAATATATGTGTGGACAGGGCCCATGGAAGCCAGAAGAAAGTGTCAGATCCCCTGGGACTGCAGTTACAGATGGTTGTCAGTTGTTATCTGGGTACTGGGAATAAAATCTGGGTCTTCTGGAAGAAGACCAAGTGCCTCCGAGCCATCTCTCCACCCAACTTTTTTTTTTTTTCCGGAGCTGAGGACTGAACCCAGGGCCTTTAGCTCTACCACTGAGCTAAATCTCAAACCCCAACTTTTTTTTTTAATACCTTTTTCTCTTCTTGAACCTGGCATCAAATCTAAATGTTTATATAATAATAATAATAATAATAATAATAATAATAATAATAATAATAATTTTTTCCCACTAGCAATTCAACTTTTCAGTTGTAGCCCAGGCTAGCCTAGAACTATGTATGAAGTTGAGAAAGTCCTTGAACTCTTGATCTGCCTCTGCCTCCCAAGTGGTGCGATTACAGGTGTAAGTCGCCATGCTCAGCAATACCAGCAATAACTTGTTTGTTTGTTTATGGAGACAGGGTCTCACCAAGTAGCTCTAAGTGCCTTGGAACTCATTAGACAGAGATCTGCCTGCCTCTGCCACCACACCTAGCATTTAAATTTTATTTTTATCTCCTGTACCTACTGAGGTGATGCCTCTCCTAGGATGTTGATATATTCTGTGTCCTCAGATCATGACAAGCATGCCTACCTCCTCAAATGGTTATCATTTCTTTAGGTAAACATGTTTTAAAAAAATCCTCTCTTCTCTCTGAAACACACAGTCACGCAGCCCACTGTGAGGCCTTCAGCAGCTGGGCTCATGCTGGAGCTGTGCTGTCTTCCCACAGTGAGTGAGCTGCTTCTCTGTGTGGTATGTATGTGCATGCACCTACACACACGTGTAGAGAAGCCAAAGGTTGACCTTGGAGGTCTCCATCAGCCATGTTTCATCTTTATTACTTTTTAAAAATTGTGTGTGTGTGTGTGTGTGTGTGTGTGTGTGTGTGTGTGTGTGTGTATTTAGGCATATGTGTGCCATGGCATGGATGTGGAGTCAGAGGAAAACTCTGGGGTCTCAGCTCTTTCCTGCTACCTCAAGGTACCATAAGATCAACTCAGGTTGTCAGAGCTGAATACAATCGTCTCTACCTACTGAGAAATCCTGCCTGCCCACCAAACTCATTTTTAAGGCAGTGTCTCTCACTTAAAGCTCATTGATTTAGGTAGGTAGCAAAGCTGGCTGGTAAGCTCCAGAGACTTTTCCGCCTCCATATCCACCCTCTCAACACACCTACCTCCTTGCTTCTCTTTATAAACTGCCCTGCCTTGAATTTTATTACAGTGACCAGAAATGAACTAATGGACCTGAGAAGAGATGCCTGTTGACCTGGCCAGTGCAGACCTTTAACTCATCTTCCGGGAAAGTATCCCTGGCAAGAGCAGCTAGGCCTAGGCTTTGCTTGCAATTCTGATTTCTCACTACAACAGAACCAGCTGAAATAATAGAGACCAGAATACAAATAAACAAACAAGTAAGTAAATAAATAATAATGGGGGAGAGAGGGAGAGAGAGAGAGAGAGAGAGAGAGAGAGAGAGAGAGGAAAGGGGGAGAAGAGGGGGGAGGGAGGACAGGGGGATAAAAGGGGGAGAAGAGGGGAAGGGAGGACAGGGGGATAAAAGGGGGAGAGAGGGCTAAAGGGGGGAAGAGGGGGAGAGGGGGAAGGGTGAGAGGGGGAAGGGAGAGGGGAGAGAGGGAGAAGGGAGAAGGTAGAGGAAGGGGGAGGGAGGGAGAGAACATTTCTCATTAACGGCCTCACAGATCTACACTAAAAACAGAACAAAATGTAAAACGACTGTTTGATTAGAAAACACCTATTTGTTCCACTCAAATTTGATTAAAAATGCACATTAGCTTTAAATTTCAAAATATCCCAGTTCACATACCTTGCCACATAGTTATCAGATGAGTAGAAACCAGGAAAAAGGAAACCAGTAAGGATAAGAGATAGAATTAAGGTAATGAGAGTTATAAAGAATATATTGATAGCCACAAAAGTATGAATAAATGAAGCTTCCCTATTAGAGGGTTTTCAGGTTAACTGCCAACCTAAAATAACTGTAGGAGAAATACCAAAGGCAAGTGATCAGGATCGGGTGACGTGCCAAGATGTAACAAGTGAAACACTAATGAGAATGTTTGTTTGGTACTATGAACGCCTATGTCAGACATACTAACTGAAATAAAACAAAGATCATAAGGAAAATATACGTGATAGGAATCTTTAAATAGAGTTGGAAGTTTCTACAGTGGAAACGCTAGAAATTATTTTGGAAAAAAAAATCACAGAGTAAAAGACCGTGTCACACTTTACTTAGAACCAATAGATCAATGGGTCATACCATGACAACCCCACTCCTCAGAGATGTTCAGGGCCATGGGATGGTTCTACCACATGTGAGAACAGGTAGGGTATATCAGGGACACTGGATCTGTGATATTTCTCAGAAGAAAACAATATTTAGTACCAAGCAAATTTTTAAATCTTCAGTTTTAGAGAACACAAAAACTGTCTAGAACCTTCAAATGAGGTTTCCCAACTGCTGCCAGAAAAGGAGAAAACAAAACTCCAAAGAGGCTTTCTGGCTGGAGGTGGCTGGATGGACACTGTCATGCAAATGTGAGGACGGAGTTTGGATTTTCAGACCTACTTAAAGCTAGCACAGCAGTTTGCCACTGCAATCCCAGTACTCCTAAGGAAAAGTGGGAGGAGACGGGGACTCCCTGGAAGCCTGGGCACACAATCATGAACAAAAGTGATATGCTGTGTAGGTAGGCCACAACAGTGATCAACAGGACAAGAACGGCCCGCCACAGGCAGAGTGCACACCACTCTCAGAGCGTAGCTTATCTGTAGAGCGCTTCTCTTTGTAACTCAATGCTAGGTCATCTGGTGATGACCTTAAATAACTTGATTCTTCTGATTCTACTTCCAGAATGCTGAGATTACAGGCTATATCATCGGGCCCAGTTTATGCAGTACTGGGGATCAAACCCAGGACTCTATGCACACTAGGCAAGCCTTTGACCAAGGAGTAGCACCTACAGTCCACAAATTACATGTCTATCACCTTGCTTTTGCTAGGATAGGGTCTGAGGTAGCCCATGCTTGAACTAATACAAAGCTGAAGTTGGTCTTCATCTGAGATACTTCTGCCTCCACCTCCCAAATGCTTGGCCTCCAGCCTGCACCACCACCCCTGTTCATTTCTGTCATCTCAGTGAGACCTCTATGCTGTGTGTGCCCAAGAGCAGTGGTGAAAGAGAGACTGGTTCTCATCTTTCCTAGGAGGAGCTCAAGATACAACTAAAATAAAAACCCAGCTTTGAGTGTGCTATGTAGCAAGGTGAGGGCGAATCCCACAGAGCTCAGCAAGAAGGCATGAAAGTGACTGGGTCTGGGAGTGGCAAGTGGCTCTGAGGGTGGTCTGCATGCTTGACCTGTGGGCTTCTCCAAACCTTACTATAGGTGTGTAGAATGTTGACAAATGTAAAAATGGAAAGTAAACTACAAAGATCTCTTTCAAAAAAAGACCAGATGAATTTTTCTAATCTGCGAAGCAACTACACCAGTCATTAACACACTATATAAAGAACGAACGAACCCAGGAAAGATGCCCACTTCCATAGCAAAGTCTTAAAAGCAATGCCACTTTATCAGCCTGAGCAGACTAAAACATGTCCATGCAGATCTGTTAGTGTAGTCTTGAAGACCTGTGACAGGAACAGTTGTACAGGATAGCTATGGAAAGGAGGGCATGCGCTTCAGAAAGCAAGCCTTCCCGGGAGCTTACTTTACTAAAACTCAAGAGTGGTTTCAGTTCTAGCACAATCATAAAAAGGGATGACAGTCATAAACACCATCACACTACTTCAAAGAGTTTTACTTGGGTGGGAGGTGCTGAGACAAGTTCTCATCACGTAGCCCTAGCTGCCCTCAGCTCAGCAGTCTTCCCATCTGTGCCCTCAAGTACTGGGATGCTAAGTCTGCAACTGGCTACCACAGCTTTTTAAAATTTGAGGCAAAGTCATATAATACAAAATGTACCATCATTTAAAATTAGTTTCGGGGTTGGGGATTTAGCTCAGTGGTAGAGCACTTGCCTAGCAAGCGCAAGGCCCTGGGTTCGGTCCCCAGCTCCGAAAAAAAGAAAAGAAAAAAAATAAAATAAAATAAAATTAGTTTCAAGGGTCTGGGGAGTCGATCAGCGCTTATTGGTCTTCTGGGGAACCCAGGCTCAGCTCCCAGCAACTACCTGGTGGTTTATAACCATCTGGAACCCCAGTTCTAGGGAATCAAATGCCTTCTTCTGGCCTCAGTGGGCACCAGGCATGCATGAGTTGCACAGACATACATGGAGACATGTATTTTATCATACACATAAAATAAATAAATCTAAAACAAACCAGAACCAAAAACAAACAAACAAAAAACCCACACCACCAAGTAGCTTTCATGAGTAATTTAATGTCTATCACTACTAAGATTCCTTCCCCAATAGATTGTTTGTACCTCTTTTTTTTTTTTTTTTTTAGGTTGCCTCAGCCAACCCTTATTCAACTGGGAACACCTGGCAACATGGCTGCCTGTCTTCTTGCAGTCTTGAGGGAGAGAAGGGAACCCAAAGCAGGAGGGTAGGTGGGAAACATGGGGGAATTCAGAGAGAGGTGAGGAAGAGGAGAGAGCTACGGAAGAGGGCAGGAGGGCAGGGCAGGGTGCGTGCACGGGTAGATTCTGGGAAGGCACTCGCACACAGAATCCATCTCTGGTCTGACTTGGTTGCCGCAGAACAGCGAGGAAAGACCACAGGTCTGTGAGACATTTCAGTCCTTCCTGTCATGAAGCGCTGCCAAGGAAGGCCAGCCAGGAGTTTTCAGGACCCTGCCTCTGGGCTCACTGGCACTGAGCCAAGGCGGCTTTGATGGCAGTCACCAGTTTCCGGAACTTGCTCTCTGTATCCACATAGCCATCACCTCTCTTCATGGAGTGAACCAACTTCCTGGCTACTGTCACTTCAAAGAACCTGGGGACCTGGGGAGTGCCCTCGCCACAGATGTCCAGGCATCTGGGGAGCTCATGTTCTGGCTTCTCCTTGAACTGGAGATACTTGGGCTTATAGCCTCAGGCTCCACAATACACGGCTCCAGTGGTGATGCATGGTGGTGACATTGCTGCTTGTCACATCTCCGCACTACTAGAGGACCCCACCCACGAGCAGCAGGGACCTCAAGCTCTCTCTGTACCTCATAAGCATTCCTTCCTGCCCCTCTGCCCTCCCCATAAGCTCCTGGTAACTGCTAATGCTGCTCTGTGATTCTCCTACTTTAGACCTTTCATATAAACACAATCACATGACATGGGGTTTTGGGGACTCTCCTTGAATTTACCTGGCATCATGCCTTCAAGGCACATTCATGCGAAGGCCTGTGTCCCTGCTTCAAACTCCAATATATCTAAACACACAGTTGACATTCAGTGATCACCAAGAGGACTCAGGCTTCAGGGGATTCCAACCACTGACAATTCTAGCTGCAGGGTTGTTTTTTGTTTGTTTTGGGTTTTTTTGTTTTTTGTTTTTGTTTTTGTTTTTGAGACACATGGAGAGTTCCATGCTGGCCGGGAACTCTCAATCCTCTTGCCTTAGCCTCCCAAGTGCTGAAATTATAATGTACCGCAACACCTGGCTCCTATCCACAGATATGTGGAACTGAAAGGGAACAAGGCAGAATGACAGAGAAGATAACGGACTGACGGGCAAAAACCCAGAGGAAAAGCAGGCTTCCCCAGAGGACAGGCTTAACCCTTCAACAATGTGCTGTGAGGGTTAACAGCCAGGGAACCTTATAAGTGGTGCCGTTCCCAGGGTTTTTCTGGAGCCTGGTCACACAGGATCCTTTGTCTAGTACAGGCTACACTGCAGATATGCAGAAGGAGAGGTGTTCAACAAGAACCAGCATTTGTGAAAACAGTGAGGGTGCAGGATGAGAGGAGCCCTCCTGAAACGGAAGACCCCAGTGCAAGCCCAGAACCATTTTGCAAGAAATCTTTAAGGAGAGCTATCCTGGGTCAGCTATGGTTACTCACTCTGCATGCTGTGATGGTTTATATACACTTGGCCCAGTGAGTGGCACTATTAGGAGGTGTGGCCTTGTTTGGAGTTAGTGTGTCATTGTGGGTGTGGGCTTGAGACCCTCACCCTAGCTGCCTGAAGGTCAATCATTCACTAGCAGCCTTCAGATGAAGATGTAGAACTCTCAGCTCTGCCTGCACCATGCCTGCCTGGATGCTGCCATGCTCCTGCCTTGACAATAATAGACTGAACCTCTGAACCTGTGAGCCAGCCCTAACTAAATGTTTGCTTTTATAAGAGTTGCCTTGGTCATGATGTCTTTTCACAGCAGTAAAACCCTAACTAAAACAGCTGCAAACAGACTCCAGGTTTCATATCCTATCTTAGAATAATTTCCATTCATCTCTAACATTCCCAGGGAAGGAACTGATGGGTGCAGAATGTCACTGCTACTCCTCTGGGATTCCCATATACAAGGGGATATGGCCTTCTCACTTGCAGTACAAACTACCGTGCAAAGCTTTTGTTTCGTAGTTCTGCTTCAAATGCAATTCTTATATGGTAGTCTCACCCACGTGCTATGCACATACTAGTGGGGGAAACCAAGAGGGGGTTCCAAGGAAAACCAGCTGGAAAAATGGATACTGGGAGAAAGTGAGTGTGTGCCACAACTTGGGAAAAAGTTTGGGTTTTTTTTTTAACCTTTATTTTCCAACAAATTCTACTGCTGCTTCAGCTTTTAAGATAACCTGGGCCTTATTTTAGATGCCTTCACGATCTGTATTCACAATGGGTGAATAGAGCTCTTTAGAGATCACGATAACAGTCATTTTCCATTAAGAATGTTTTTTAAGTTTTATTTATATTTTATTTATATCTGTGTGCTAGGAGGTGTGTGTATATGTACTGGTGTCCAATCAGGCCAGAAGAAGGTGTTGGATCCTAGAGCCAGAGTTATAGGTAGTTGTGAGCTGCCTGAAGTGGATGCTGTAAACCAAATTTGGGTCCTGTGGAAGAGCAGCAGGGTCTCTTATAGGCTGAGCCGTCTCTCCAGCCCCCTGGGAGTCTATATTTATAATGAAGTCAAGAAATGACTCTCAGAAGACAATAAATAAATCAGAACATTTTACATTCTTTGAATTGTAGCCCTCAAGAGACTTGTCTCAAAAAAGAAAACACTCACAGAGTTCAAAATGGCCCGATATTTCATAGGCTGCTTGTTCCTGGTTTAGCATGATTACACTGCCCTTCTGTGGGAACTCAGAGTTGGAATAGCGGAAGTTGCCTACAATGTGGGTGTTCTGTCCAGATTCAAAACCAGATGTCTCCAGACTGACTTTTTTCTCCCAAGGAGAAGATGAAGGTCTTAGTTAACAAGTTCAAACTTTGCTTAAATCTGTCTATCTGTCTCTCAATGGCTATAGGCATCTTCTGCCTCTTGAATTCTTAATAATACAAAACAAAAAACAGAATGGATTTGGATATAATGTCAAGCAAATGCTGTATATTTGAAGCCTTGTTCCTTGCTATCTGAAATGTGGGAACCAAACAGGATTTGAACAATAGATCTTTTATGGCCTTATCTCAGCCAAGGGTCAGCACACTTCTGTAAAGGCCCAGGTTGGAAACAACTTTGGTTTAACAGGTTCTGTTGTGCTATGTGACCCCAGAGCTGCAACAAAGCAGATATGGACGATACATGCTTTAGAGGGTAGACCTGAGTTCTACCAGAACCTCCCCACAAAAGCACGTCGTGGTGGGACGGAGTTGGCCCATTCATCTGAGAGGAGGTTCCACTCAAGGTTCAGCAGTGTCGGCCTGATGTTATGGTTTAAGGCAGTAAGAACTTTGATGATAAAAAGTTCATGTTCGTTGTCTTTCTAAAAATTAAGGATTGTGAGAAAATGAGCAAACTGAATTACACGCAGTATGTACAAATTAGAAGAAAGACATTTTAGTCTTTTTCTGAAAAATTCTTTATCAATGCTTTTATGTCCATACCTTTGTTCTATTTATTAATTTTTTTAGTTTTGTTTTATTTTTTTTATTTTTGGAGACAGGTTTCACTGTGTATCTTTGGTTTGTAACTTACTCTGTCGACCAGGCTAGCCTCAAACTCACAGAGACCTGCCTGTCTATGGTTCCCAAGCTAGGATTAAAGACGAGCACCATGATGTTCAATTTATGCCTTTCTTAAGGTACAGCTTAAAAGGAAGTCGTTAGTTTGCTAACTCCCTCACAGGTCTGAAGTGGGAGAGCAGAGGTGTGAATGCATGCAACTTAACAGAATTCCAAAGTGAATTCTGAATGTTGCAGTTCTAGATAAACATGCTTCTCCTAGGAATTGTTTTCCACTTTGTTTTTTTTTTTTTCTTTTCAAAAAAGACCTGGTTTAATTATTGACTGTAATACTTTTTGATGGCCTTTCCCTCAGACTTTCCATCCCTAAATTACATGTCATAATATAATGTTCAATACAAAAATATATTCACATTATGAATCACAATAAGAAAATGAATATTTGTGAAACCCACCTCCTAAAGAAAATTTAGATAGCCAATCCTTGGTCTGCTTTATTTTATTGTTATATTCCAAGTATATTTAAGCAGACACAGATGCAGTAGGGCTTCGTGAAACTAAGAAGCTCCTGCATAGCTAAAGAAACAATCAGCAGGATAATGAGGAAGCCCACAGAATGGAGAAAATCTATGCCAGCTATACAACTGACTTATTTAATATCCAGACAATACAACCAACTCAACAACAACAAAACAAGAGCCATTACTCCCCAATCAAACCCCCCAAATTTAACAAGCACCATCCATTTGAAAAATGAGCCTGGCCCCTGAATCTGAAAAGAAAAATAATAACTAAGAAATACTTAAAAATTGTTCATCATCTCTAGCAATTAGAGATATGCAAATCAAAACAATTCATCTTACCCCAGTCAGAATGGCAATGATTAACAGAACAACCAACATAAATAAGGGGGTGTGGGGGAATGGGAACCCCCATTCACCGTTGGTGGAATTGCAACCCAGTACAGCCACTATGGAAATTTGGATGGAGAACTCCCAAAAATCTAAGAGTAAATCTACCATATAACCTTGACTACCTGCAGAGGGAAGGTAAATCCCTGTTGCTGAAGACACAACATGCAGATCTCTGAGCTGCAACTGACTGGAATGCTCCCTCTCTAAGGACTAGCTACCAGATACCAGAAGGCACAATGCAAGCTTCCAAAGGCAAATGTCTTAGTCACTGTTCTACTGCTGTGAAGAGACACGTGACCAAGGCAGCTGTTATCGTTTAACTGAGGGCTGCTTGGAGTTTCAGAGGCTGACTTCATCATCATGGCAGGGAGAATGGCAGCATGCAGGCAGGCAAAGTGCTGAAGAAGTAGCTGAGAGCTATATTCTAATTTGCAGGCAGAGAGAGCAAGCTGCTGGGCCTGGCATGGGCTTTAGAAACTTGAAAGGTCATCTCCAGTGACACACTTCCTCTAACAAGGCCACACCTCCTAATCCTTCTCAAACAGTGGTATTCCACGGTGACTAATCATTCATATATATGAGCCTATGGAGGCCATTGTTATTGAAATCACCACAGCAAACAGGAGTCTTACCCAGCTATGACACCCATGAGCCATAACAAGACCAGCACGCCATGAAACCCTATTGGTGCAGTGGAGGCACACGTACCTGGTGGTAATCAACAGCTCTCCTAAGACCTGCTGGACAAAAGGAATTCCATACCCAGTACTGGAAACTTGATCAACTATCCAAGGCTAGTGAAATCATGGTTATTGGAGGAGGATCTACAACTACTAATTCACTAAACCAGATTATCCCTTAGCAACAATCTACAAACATTTGTCCTTACACCTATAGATATGGGTAGTCCTCATCAAAGAAACTTCTCTTTGCAACAGACACACTATTACAGAAAACCACAACCAATTAAAATACAGAGTTGTGGAGTCCAGTCTCAACAGATGCCATTTAGAAAACACTCACACACCTCAGGAAAAGGCAGAAATATTTAAACAGCCAGAGGCCCTCTGGCTGTGAAATTGTTATCTCCAAGTAATAACAGAAAAAGTCTCACCAACATGGCTGCCCACATGTGAGCTGAACAGGGACACCAAGCAATGCCAAACTGTATGAGAAAAAGCCCACAAGGTCTCAACCCTATACTGTAAACCACAGGCAACCGAGGAAAGCCAGGAGCAGGAGGGGGACCTCTGCAGGGAAGAGCACACCAACTGGTGGTCTGGTGCCAAGTGGCTAGCCCTAAAAACATACAACAAGTAGCACTATATGAATGTAATAGGCCATACTTAGGAGTATGTATGCACATGCAAATACACACATGCACACAATTACAACTGATGACAAAAGAGGCCATGAGTGTGAAGGAGAGTGGGGAGCACTAAGTTACCTTCCATTCCTATGATTTCTCTTTTTTAAAAAATGGTTTATTTTTATTTATGTGCACTGGTGGTTTGCCTACATGTATGTCTGTTTGGAAGTGTGAGATGTCCTGGACCTGGAGTTATAGACGGTTGTAAGCTGTCATATGGGTACTGGGAATTGAACCCAAATCCTCTGGGAGAGCAGCCAGTGCTTTTAACTACTGAGCCATCTCTCTAGCCCCCACCATGCATTTTTCTAATTCAGAAATTCAATATAAATGGAGTCATATAATGTCATTTGTATCTGACTCTTTTCCTCAAAACGGATGTCATCTTGGGAGTAGGGTTTAGCTTGGTGAGGGAGCCCTGGTTTTAGTCCCCAGGGGTGCAATCCATGCTCAATGTGGGTGAGGCCCTGGTCCACTCCTCAGAGGGAAAAAGAATTAAGCTATCTTAGATCTATTATTTTCTTGTTTTTGTAGTATTAGGTGTACAATCCCAGCCTTGAACATGCTGCATAAATGTTCTACACTGAGCTACATCCTAGCGCCCACTTTGTTCTCTTGTGCCTTTAGCTTTTCCTAAGGTGATGGAGTTTTCCTAAGCATAATGGCTAAGGGCTTTATAATATTCTGTAACAGACATATACCATAATATATTTACTTCTCCACTATAAGCAATTCTTATCATTTCTAATTTTTAAAATAATTATAAATAAAAGCATAATAAATCTGTATTTACATCTTTATGGGCATCTATGACTATTCTTTGGTATAAATATCTGAGAGTGAAGAATAATTCTGTGTTAGAGGATACACTCAGTTTTACAATATCTGCATATACTTCTAAACTTCTTTCCTGAAGCTGGGGCTCATCTGCTTTGAGTAGGATTCTCATTCTGACCACATCATCACCATCACCATCACCATTACCCACCACCACAATTATCATCATCACCATCATCATCACCATCATCGCCACCACCACAGTATCATCATCATCATCATCATCATCAACAACAACAACAACAACAACAAAAATCTTCCCACATGGTAAGTAAAGAAATGGTATCCCATTCTTCCATTTGCACTGTTTTGATGCCCAGTGTTTAGTTAAACATTTAATTTAAAACACAATGTCAAGACACATCCCAAGAATGGAGTCCTGTGAGAATTCTGAGTGCTTGTGAGAAAACAAGTTTTGATACCTCAGTTTCTTCAAACACAGGATTATTCTTGGAATATGCCTTTGTGCCCCTACCAAGTGTAGCAGATAGAAGTGAGTTTACTTTAGATTATTCACTGCCACTGGCCATTGTTGCTTTTCATATACTTCTATGGAATGCATGGTTTTGCAACACGGGTCTTGTCCTTGTGACTGACACTTTACTCAGATGACTTTCCTTAACCCTCAGAGTATAAATCGTCTGATACAATGAGGAAAGCTGGCTACTGCATGAGACTTGGGTTTGCCTATTACTTAGGCCCTGTTATGCCAGGGTCACACTGCATAGTAAACATCATATCGTATTTTTGAGTACTTGTCACTACTTTAAATGTCTGTGATTTATTTTATTCGTCTGTTTTTCTGTGTAGCAGTTAAATCCTCAGAAATTTCAACTGAGCTAACCCTCCATCTCCTGCTGGTGATTTTGATTTGTTTCACTGGGTTTTCAATACAGAGCTTCTCTGTGTAGCCCTGCTGTTCGGTGTTTTGAGACAGTATCTCTACACAGCCCTGGCTATCCTGGAATTCTCTGTGTAGATGAGGCTGGCCTTGAACTCAGTGATGAGAGTGTGTACTACCACACCCAGCCTGGTGGAGATTTAAAAGAAGACACATGCAGTTTACTGCACTTGGGGATCGTGAGTCACAGGGGAGGATCAGGGCTTGTGCTACAGAGCAGACATTAACACCTCTGGAGAGGCAGGATTCATGCTTCTCTTTCCTTGGGGACAAGTGAGGAATGAAAAGAATGGCAGGATTCAGGTGCGCACATCTTCAGGACCCCTTTACCAGCTGGGACACAGCACTGCCTCCCACTTAGGAGCTCAGCTGCACTTCCAGCAGGAGCAGCCTCTCCTGCCTATGCTCTTCATAGTAACTGTCCCTCTGCTTGGGGTCCCTTCCATACCACATCTGCAAAGGCTGACTGATTGGAACTGCCGTGATACAGAGAGGTTGGAATGTTGCAGGTCCAGAGCTTAACTTATACTTCCTCTTGGGCTAGCTTTAGCCCTCTAAATAGCCACTCCTCGCCCCATCTCTGTGCCAAACCTAACATACTGTGATTAACAGACAAAAGCCTTTTGGAAATGATGACATCCACTAAGCCAAGAATGTTATCAGATAGCATCTGAATCCCTTAGGAGTGATCCCCCATCTTGCTCTAACTGCCTCCCTCATGTTTCCTTCACTGTGTTTTTAAAATATTTTAAGACTCTTTGTTTTGTTACTATGAAGCTCCACAAAACTGCTCCTCCTGGAACAAGGAACCTGGAGTAACCTAGCTCTGTGTTGCCTGGGCTATGATCACTCAAACTCAGTTCTAGACTAAACTATCTCTTACGCCCTTTGAAATGAGAGCTGTAGTGTTTTGTTTTTCTATCAACAACATGAATGGTGGCCTAACTGTAGCCTAAAGCTAGTTTCTTTACTTTCATACTTCATCCTCATTTAATTGTCTCTCAGGTCAGTTTTAGAAGTAACCCCATTATACACCACCTTCCCCAGAACTACCATGAATCAAAACCATCAGAAGTTGCCACTGCTGCTGCTGCTGGCCTCAGGCTGATGCAATACTATCTGACAGCAGCATTCAGATCCCCGCCTACCGGTGTGGGTTCTGAACTCAGGGTCTTGCACATAAGCACATAACCCTAAGGACACAGAATCCAGTTTTTAACTACTGCTCCTCTCTCAGCCTTGACACAGCTCACAGTAGTAGTATGTTCAATCTCACTCCTCTCTGGTCTCAGTACCTATGAAATAGGCTGTAAACTTTGACTGAGCTTTGGTAAAAATGGGAAGCTAAAATGTGAGGCACAATGACTGTGGTGGAAGGTTCTGGGAGGAAACCATCTTGGTGATGTAGTTTTCTTACTCAATCACTTTTTCCAAGGAGGCTTAAATTATCCCACTAAAGATATGGGAGGAAGGCTGCAGATCACCATGGTGACGACTGTATGAGCCCATGGAAGATGTTTGAGTCCCCTGATGGGATTAGTCCCTGACACAAGGGAGCTGAGAATGGTCTTACTCCTTTCTATTGTGCAAGGACACTGCCAAAGGTGTCACCTATTTAACAGGAACAGGCCTTTCTCATCACAGATCTGCCTTGATCTCTTACTTCCCAACCCGTAACTGTGAAAAGTAACTTCCTACTGTCTGTAAACCATCAGATCTGTGGTAATTTGTAGCAACCTGGAAGGGCTAAGACAGCTACTCAGGCAATTCAGATATGTGGGTAGCATGGAGAACCCCAGCCTAAAGTGTACTCTTGACAGTAATGCACCTCAAGATGTCAAGAGTCTGCATCCTGAAAAAGAAGCAGAGTATACAAGAATGACAGGAATACTAATGGCTGCAAGAAAAGACTATCACTTTCCCATGTAATCTAGCGGAAGCTAGCATTCAAGTCTGCAGAAGGGGTTGTGGAGTTTGTGAGTGACCTGATTACAGATGAAGCAGTGTAAACAGCATTTGCTTAGCAACTGTTTCCACACGTTGTGGGGCAGGAGAGAATAGCTTCCAAAGTCAAGTAGTCTTAGCGAACTTCACACTTGCTAACTTTGCCTTGACCTGGACCAAATTGCCAGAGTCCACCAGAGTCCAGGACATGGCAGAGTCCTAAGAACACACCCAAGGTGCATGTGAGACAACTCTGCCTTGTGCTGCTTAGGAGGTGACTAACAGAGGGCTCTGCAGAGATTTTGCGTGAATTCCACACAATCCAGGTCAAGGTCCCTTGGCGAAGGAAGGCAGAAGGAAAGAAAAACTGTCCTCAGCCCAGCTGGCTGCAACACTTGTAGCCATGAACCTCACAAATATAGAGCACTCCACAAAGGCATATTGTGGGCACCACAAAGACCTGATGCTTAATGCTACTTACTAGCTGTCAGGCAGGGACCCTGAGCCAGAGAACTGGTGTTTAAAGGCTTCCCTTCCCCACTGTCCATTTCAATCCAACACCTGGCTATATAGAAAGACAGCAAGGTAGAAAGTTGTTTGAAGTAAAAACCCATATGGTCTTCAAAGAGATTATGAATCATCTGAACTTTCAACAGTTGGTTTTGTCTTAATTCTGTGAGCATAAGTACAGAGAACTCCAGAGATCAATGTGAATTATTCTCTGGTCTAGCTAGAGAATAATTTGTGAAAGGTAGACACATGTGTGACTTATAATTCTAAACTTGCAACATTTAACATGAGCGAAAAATAGTCCTCAGACACATAAGTTGTGGGTTTCATCAGACAAAGAATTTTGAAAACTTAATTGAAGACATTTGCAAAACAAGTTTTCGTTAGCAGGAAATATTTTTCTCTTAACTGACTGGATATATATTGTGGATCTCCTCCCTGCCATCTAATTATAACACCACGCCACAAAGGGTCAGTTTCTTCTGAAAACTATAATTGTCTTTGAACTTGTCTTGTCTGTCCCTGGATCCACTTCTTCAATAGAGAAATTACAGCATCCAGCCGGAGACGACCGCGCTGGGCTCAGCCCCAGTGGAGGTTGACTGCTTTTTCTGGCTGTTTTCTTCCAGTTTCTACTACCATATTTTCTTGATACCAACCCCTGCCCCTTACACGGTCAGCATTCTCTTGCTTCTTTTGCCTTTCCATTTCCTCAGCAGCATGGCTGACAAGTGGAGGGACCCTGTCATGGAAATGGTTTCCATTTGTGGGACAGTTTATCCCTTAGACTAGGGCTTACTGAGGGTAAACAGAAATGCTAAAAGAATAAAAGCGGGCTAGAAGCAAGCATGTCCCCTGGGATCCTTTGTTATTTGCCATGAATATGACTGTATTTTAAGTTTTGTAACATAAAAGGAGAAATAAAAAAACCAAGATAAAGGTAATACTACTCTTGGATAAACTCTGATTTTAAACTACTGTATAGTTAATACAGCCAAGAGAATCTCAGCCCTGCTTCTCAGCTAACTGGGACTTAGCTATGCCATGGTTTCCTAGCTTCTTTGTTTCTTTGTCCTGGCTACTTTCAAAAGCTCAAGAATGGGAAGGTGCTATAACGTCAGAATCTCCTGAAGTTTTAGCAAAAAGGGGAAAAAGAGCTGAGGATAAAAATTTAAAAGGCATATCCATTTAGCATTAACTATGGGAAAATAAAGCTTCTCTATGTGTTCCTGGCTGGCCTGGAACTCAGAGATCAGGCTTCCTCTATCTCTACAATGTTGAGATTTGAGGCATGTGCCACATCTGGCCCACAAACAAATGATTCCTGGGCAGGATACAAAAAGCACTTAACCATTAGAGAAAAGATGCATCGATCTGGTTTAGTACAAATTAAGTGCCCTGGGCCCGCAAGAGATTGCTAAGCAGGTAAAAGCACTTGCTTTGATTCCTGAAGCCCATACAGAAGGGGAGAGAATCAACTCTACAGAGTTGTCCTCTGACCTCCACAGGTGGCATGCATGTGTCTACATACATGCATCCAAACATACACAAATTGAAAAAAATAAATACAATTCTTTTTTATTAAGAGGTTTTTTTTTTTTTTTTGGAGTGAAATTTCAAGCCACAGGAAATTTGTGATACATCTATCTAACAAAGAACTTATATAAAACCTATAAAAAACTTTAAAACTTAAAATTTAAGTTTTATTTTATCAAAATATGACTGCATGTTTGGCTGCATGTTTGAATGTGCATCAGCAGGTGTCAGATGTCCTGGAAGAGACGTTGATAGCGACGAATGCTTTAAACACGGAGCCATCTCTCTAGCCCATGGAGAGGATTTTTAAAAAACAATAAAGGAGAAAAGGTGGAAGTGATTTTAAAAATGGGCAGGAGATTGGCAAGCAGCTCAGTGGTAGAGAGTGGGCTTTACATGTAATAGGCTCTATGCTCCACCCTCAGGGCCAAAGAAATACAAAGTAAGGACGAAAGGCCTGATTAGATGCCTCTACAGAGAGATCGGAATGCTGGTGAGAACATACAGAGGCAGACCCCAGGAACTGATGGGGGGATGGATGGCCCATGGCGGCCTGGAGAGCTGCTTGGCACCATCTATCAGATTTCACTATGAGCATGCAGTAAGGCCCAGGGGTTCCATCCTAAGTTCAGATCCAGCAGGGACAAGAAAGTCAATAGCATAGGTAACTAATGACGACATGTAATGTTACTAAGTAGTAAGGAAAATAAGTTACAGCAGTGAAGGACGGGTCTTACTCACTTAATACTGTGTGAAATGCCAGATGAAAACATTATATGGCCTTCTGTTCCTCTTACCTAAAATCTGAGAAAAGGGACCACCACTCAAGCACTTTCCCAGAAAACCCGCAAGGAGAAGAAATGAGGCAGACAGGTATATTGGGGAGTGGCAATGGGCTCTGGCCGGAAAGTTACGACAGACTGGTGGGAACTGGACATGCTATTTCTGGATGGGGCTTTGACTGGGTTTTCATTTCATAATGATTAATGAGACTCTAATTCATGCACTTTTATCTTTGTGTATGTTATTTCATAATAAAAGGTTCAACCTATATCAGGTATCACTTCCTTGTCTGCTCTTCTCAGAAAGTAAACACCATCATAGACAAACAAAATTAAACTAAATGAAAACACTTAAAGCTAAAAAAAATGTTGGGAAATCTTTGGAAGTCTTTTTGCAAATTAGGAAGAGTCTCCCTCTTTGGGAAGAAGCTTTAGCAAAGCTCTGTCCAGGGAGGAATGAGGTAAAAGGGTTCTTTCCTATACCACATGTGATTACTTACAGACATAGTTTGTGGGATGGATTGCAGACTGGCCTTTTGTCCTTCTGTCCCCACACCCTGCCTCTCATCACCTACCTGGAGGTCTTTGCATAGTACAATACACAAATATCATACCCTCCATGGAAGTCACAGCCGAGAGAACAGAGATGATATTATATGCAAACTGGGCTACCATGCACATGCACGCACAGGACATGTCCTGGCACAGGACCACAAATGCCTAATTGGCAGCACTGCTTCTTACCGCATAACCTTCTGTCTTCTTCTGACACCATTTCAGGAGTGCATTACGCTTAGAGCCACCATACTCCCGGGCCAGGGCTGCCAGCGGATCTCTTCTTTCAACACTGACGATAAAGAACACACAGTTAAGGAGGATGCTGGTGGAGTGTTTGGTTTTTTTAGTTTTTTGTTTTGTTTTGTTTCTTTTAATACAAGGTCTCATATGCCCCAGGCTGGCCTTGAACTAACTCCCTCTACAGGCAAGGATGACTCTGAACTCCTGATCTCCCTAACTCTATATCCCAAGTGCAGAGATTACAGGTACGCACTACCACGTCTGGAAAGATGCTGACTTTTAAAACCCACAAGTATATAAGAAACTACTAGATAAGAAGAAGCCAAAGTATAGATTTATGGAAATAGTACTCTAGAGAAACAGCCAAATTAGTCACATTAAAATACACTATGTCTCATGTTATAAAAGAGAACTAAACTGTACTTGACAACAATAGATATGGGATTTTTTTTTTAATCTACCAAATGGCTGGAGAGGAGAGGGGGTTCAGCAGTTAAGAGACTGAATTGCTCTTGAAAGGGACACAGGTTTTGTTCCAGCACTACATGGCATTTTACTCATCTTGCTCTTTGTTCGGTGAAATACAACATCATTTGAGTATAATATGCCTACACATGGCTACACTTTACATGTAAAAGGTAAAGGAAAAGGCATAGCAAAACCTCAGCCTAGCTGTTACAGGAGCTGCTGGGAGTAGAGAGGAAGGGAAAATTAGTAAGATAAAATAAAATGACTCAGAGTCTTGGCTCAGTTTATGGACCATGGATTCCAGGTATAGAATGAGGCAAAGTTGAAATGACATCCTAAGGCGAGTGTTTAGGGGCCCACCGTTGGTCTCTCTTTTTTTTTTTTTTTTTTTTTTTGGTTCTTTTTTTCGGAGCTGAGGACCGAACCCAGGGCCTTGCGCTTCCTAGGTAAGCGCTCTACCACTGAGCTAAATCCCCAGCCCCGTTGGTCTCTCTTAATGACATTAATTTTTGTGCTAGTCAAAATTATTCAAATGTTAAGAAGAGATTCAAGATCACACAGTGCCTTCTAGTAGTTTTGTAGTGTACTCTATTTCATAACTGGGAAAGACTCATTGAAGGGCAAAAAACTACAATGGGATAGGCATCACCAATCCAATGCTAAGGTACATAGATATAATTGAGACACTGACCCAAGAATGCTCAAGGTAGCAAGGTGGCATTCTTATAATAATAAATAGAAAACCAACTACATGCCAACAAGCACATAAGTAAGTTGAGGTCTAGTCACACTCATGGATTATCCCATAGTAAGAAAACTTACAGCAATTATGTAGTGTTACAAACTCCCAGCTTACCACAGGTCCAAAGCAACAGGGCCCAGAGATCATAGGCTGCAACCTTCCAACCATGAGGCAAAGCAAACCTTCTCTTTGAATAGGTTAGTCATCTTAGTTAAATGATGGGAAGCTGACTAATAAAAGACTCCCCCTGCCCGTCCTTTCTTCCCCTTCCTGGCATGGAGACAGACTTTGTTCTCCCCTGTATCTGACTAGGCCCAGGAAAAGATGAACACAGCTATTTCAGCCTTCATTTACCAGCCAGATCAACAGAGGAAGAAACCCTGGGTCAGACACTCCAACCAGAGCAAGTGCTCAAAGGGTATTTTACCACCCTCCCAAAGCTCACCCAACTCCCTGACCCCGCCAGAAAGAGGCTGTTTAAGTTTTAACTAGTCGACCTTTTCTTTCAATCTCACACTTTGTACATGGTTCCCATGTTTCTGCACATTAACAACATTTTGTATATTTTTCTTGTTAATCTACTCCCAGCTTACTTTACAAGCTAAAATTATAAAGCCTTTAGAGGAAAACAACAAAAAAGTTTTATATGTGTGCATAGAGAGAAAATGTTTGCATGAAGACACATGTATACATAGCACGTATATGAAGAGTAGAGGTTGGTGTCAACTGTTCTCCATCTTATCCTTTGAGACAGGGTCCTTTACTGAACTCGGTGAGCTCTGTTGTGCCACACCCGCCTGCTCTCCACACTAGGGTTATAGACAAGACAAGGGGTGGGGATCCAAACTCAGGTCCTCATGCTCACACAGAAGATACTTTACCAGCAAAGCCAACTCTCTGGACCCTTAATAAAATATGTTTTTCAATAATTTTAACCAAGGAATGTAAACTAATGTAGAGGTTTTAAGGAAAATACTTGAAATATGCACTATAAACTTTCTTGTACAATTTGATGGCTGCCTTTCTGTGTATATGGACAATTTATAAAATTAAGCCCTATGGCAACACCTGGAATTATGTCATTCTTTATTATTAAACAATTAAAGGAAATGGTTTCTGGATAACTGGGAGGCTAACAAATTTACCATTAAAAATAGTTCAGTAAGTGGCTGGGAGATGGCTCAGTGAGTCAGAGCACCCGCTGTGAACGCAGAGGACTTGAGTTCAAAACCCCCACACCACCACGAAAGGCAGATATGGTTGATGCTGCCTGTGATGCCAGTGTAGGGAATGGAGACAGATGGCTTCTAGGGCTTACTAGCCACTCAGCCAGACTAGCCAAAGCAGCAAGCTGCAAGTTCAATAAGAAATTCTGTCTCAAAAAATAAGGTGGAGAGCAAGAGAAGAACATCCTATGTCACACAAATAATAATAATTAATAATAAAAAATAACAAGATATTTAATAATAGAGGTTGAAATTTTACTCTATTTTGAGACAGGGACTCATTATGTGTACCCAAGACTGGCCTTGAACTCCTTATCTTCCTACCTCAGCTTCTTAAGTGTCAGAATTGTAGGTGTAATTGACTATGCGTAGCTACAGGTCAATTCCTAATACAAAAGTTCCAGGGTTGGCAAGGTGGTCCATCGCTGGCTGCCAAGTCCAGTGAGCTGAATTTAAATATTGTTGATACTTATGTGGTGGAAGCTGTCCTCTGACTTTCATATGCACATTGTGGCACATGCTCCCACAAAGATAAATGTAATTTTAAAAAATCTACTCTTAATAACAGGAATGTAAAAAAGAATTTAAAATTGCTGACCTTTTATGAAGAAATGCATACTAGTTTGAGTTTATGGCATTGATTTGAGAGTAGCACTAATTCTGGTCCTTCTAATCTGTTTCTATTAGTTAATCCACAGATAGCAGGATGATATATATTTAGGATTTTATAAACCTACTGAAACATCTGACTTTACCTATTTGGAATCAAATATCAGTTATATTATTCCAAAGATACAGGATCTGAATGTATTCAGACTCATAAACCTTCCCATAAGACACACAGGGATGATCACAGTGTGATCCCTTATAAAGCTCTTATCCCTGAAGTAGACAGTTTTGTAGACTCATCTGAGTGAATTGTTACATGGAACATTAGGCAAGGCACTGGGAAAGATACTCATCTATAGAATGAAATTACACATCCAAATGAGTGGAAGACACTAAGTGGGATTTGAACTTAGATCTTCTTTCATGGGAGGTGGTCTTACCTACTGAACCATCTCATATTTACTATTTTTGATGGTAGATTCATTAGTCTTCCATTTATTATCCTCGAGTCGAGGGCGGATGGAGCTAACTTCAGACCCAGAAAAGCAGGATGCAGAGAGATAAGTGCTCCAGGGGCTCCTGAGAGGGCTGCAGTAGAACACCAGGGGCTTCATTCAGAAGACTAACAACATGGAAAAGAAGGGAAGGCTCCGGGGAGAAGGGAAACAGATGAAATAAGGTTGCTGGACGTTGACCAGGGGCATCGGCAGGGAGGAGGTAGCAGAAACTTGGGTATAAAGATGGGTTTTTGGCAACCGCCTTGCCAGCCTCACTGTTCATTCCCTCCTCTGCTGCATACTCCTAAAACCCCTTTAAACACTGATCTTAAAACGTCTCTCTAATCCTCTTTCTATGCCACTGTGTTCTCAATAATCTTGCTTAAATAGTAGGTCTGCTCTTAATCACTACTCAAAAACAAAAACACAATCCCACAGTCTTAGTGGTTCCCCACTGCTTTACCAAAATAAGTATGAAGCTCTTTTTTGGTAATGCAGACTGTTTGCAACAGAGTCCATCCTGCCTTTCCAGCTGTAAGTACCCAGCTGTCTACCTGGATTGGCTGGGAGCTGCTGTATGTTTGACAGGGCCTTGTAGAGGCCGCGAGCTGAGTTCCACCCACCATTCACAGCTGCTGGCAGAGATCCCATTCTTCTTTAGACTCCCTGACCCAACCAACAACCTCTCAAGTACTTTTGTTTAAACAAAAGATTGGTTGATTGATTTTATGGGTATATGTGTGTGCCTGAATGTATGCATGTATGTGTACCAAAGAAGTGCATGTGCTCCTGGAGGTCAGAAGAGGGTGGTGAATCCCCTGGAAATAAAGTTTCAGGCACTTGAGAGCCATCCGATAGGAGTGCTAGGAACTGAACCTGGGTCCAGCAACAAGTGCTTTTAACCAGAAGCCAACTCTCCAAACCACTTTGCTTAAACTTTAACTTTTAAAAACTTTATCGAGATGGAGAGATGGCTCAGTGGTTAAGAGCACTGACTGCTCTTCCAGAGGTCCTGAGTTCAAATCCCAGCAACCACATGGTGGCTCACAACCAACCGTAATGAGATCTGTTGCTTTCTTTGGTGTATCTGAAAACAGCTACATTGTATATAATAAATAAATCTTCTTTTGTTTTTTTTTGTTTTTTGTTTTTTTTTTCTTTTGTTTTTTTTTTTTAGGAGCTGGGGACTGAACCCAGGGCCTTGTGCTTGCTAGGCAAGCGCTCTACCACTGAGCCAAATCCCCAACCCCATAAATAAATCTTTAAAAAAAAAACAACTTTATCTTTATTGGGGTGTGTGTGTGTGTGTGTGTGTGTGTGTGTGTGTGTGTGTGTGTGTGTGTGTGTGTGTGTAGCATACGTGTGCCAATACAAGTGTGTGGAGGTCAGAGGACAACCTTGTGGAGTTGGTTCTCTCTTGTATGTGGGTTCTGGTGACTGAATTTAGGTCATCAGGCTTGTATGACAAGAACCTTTATTCACTGATACATCTCAGGGCTCCTGCCTCAGAAAGTCAGTCTTTCATTTGATTTTGCCCCAAACCACCATGTAGTGTCTTCTTATTAGACTTGTGAAGGTATGTTCTACATCTTAATTGCTGTCATTCAGAAGTAAGCTGACTGTGGATGAGACAGGAGGAGGAGATCAGTGTTCATCTCTTTTCTCATACATTCAGTACCTGAGCTTGCTTGGCTTCAGACCCCCAGTGGATGCACTCAGCAGTCTGGTGTTCCCAAAGCCCAGGGATGGGGGTCTGCTCAGGGACTCCAGTGAGGGACTCTTTCGGAGGTAAGGGTCTGACTTCCGGTCCTCGGTCCTTCCCTTCAGAAGATCTGTGTGAATAATAACATTGTCACCTACTACTAAAGCAGATAAATCTGGTTCTCGACTTTATTCTCAAGTACAAAGACATATCAACATAAGTATGTGCAAATACTCATACATATACACATGTACATTTTTTTCTTTCTGGAATAATAAAAACGAAATAGGGACATGGTATCTTCTATCACCCGGCAGGACTACCTACATTCTCTGCAAAATCTTGGGTCAGTGTGGATAGCTCAGTTGTTCAGAGTGCTTACTGATCAATCGTGAGGACCTGAGTTCAGATCTCAGCAAGCTGTGCATATCTGACACCCCAATTCCAACAGGAATGAAAACAGAGAACTTCTGGTCCTTGCTAGCACACAGCTTAGCCAAGAAAATGAGAACCTCAGAATGAGGGGGAGATGTTTCTTCAAAAAGGATTGGGTAGGAAATGAGAGGAACACTCTTTTTTGACCTCCTCTTATGTTCACAGATGTACACATCCAAACTCACATTCACATACATACATACATACATACATACATACATACATACATACATACATACATGAGTATATCTTTAAAAAAGGATTTATTTGAGCTGCAGAAATGGCCCAGTGTTATAAGCACTGGCTGGGTTCAATTCCTTGCAACCAGCTGATGGCTCACAACCATCTGGAACTCCAGTCCTAGGGGTTCCAACATACTCTTTTGGTCTCCACAGGCACCAGGCACATCAGTGGCTCACAAACAACATGCAGGCAAAACACCCAGATATGTAAGAGAAAAAGAAAAAGAAAGAAAAAGCCTAGTGCCAAAGCAGCCTTTTGTTCAAAAATGATTATTAATTTTCAGACAGTTATCAAAGTATTAAGTAAAGTATGGGCCTTCTAAGAACCTTGTGCAATTACCCCGTTAGGACATCTGCTCCTCTAGCCCAGTCTCTACCCAGTGTGTTTGCTTTATGCTGTAGGTATCACAGAGAAAAAGCTGGTAGGAAAATGTTTCATGTGACTGTCAGGTAGCATCTGACAAAAAGCTGGAATGCAAGAACAATAGCGCACATAAGAAAAAAGGAGTTTCAATCACAGACTTGTAATTCACTAAAAACTTAGCAAAAACCTTTTAAAAGCCTCCTTTCTGCTCCTTTCATTTTAGCATTAGTGAAAACAGGTACTAGAATGAGTTGAACTCTCCAGATTTCTCAAAGGATCATAAAAGCAAAAACAGGCAAAAAGTATTTAAGATTGGCTTATATAGAGTGGAAGCTGGAGCTGTGAGGCTCAGGTGATTAGTTGAACATCACAGGACAGCTGGGGCCACCTTCTGTCACCCACAGTGGCAGAAGAAAACAGTACCTCTTCAGCTAATAGCCATCAATTATGGGCATGATGTTGGGGGTGAGGCCAATTAGGTCTAAATAGCTGAGAAAAACAGTTCTACATCACTGAAGAGAACAACAAAAACAGGACATTAATCTGCAATTGGGATGACCTCAGTGTTGACAAGCAGTTGCTGGAAATGGCTGAAAGCAAACAGTTTTCACTATGCAGTCCTTTATTATAGTAAACAGAACCATCTCCCGGAGACAGGTGCCTAGGAGGGAAGAAAGGGGGAGCAGTCAAATGAGCTCCACAGCGATAATTGTAGTCTCAACTTTATTATTTATCTTGTCAATCAAAAGAATGGTTCTTTAGATAATTAGAAAATTTGGAAGTTGGTAGAACACCCTGAGAAAGACATAAAAATATGATCACCTACAGAGTACAGTAAAATAGTGAATTTTATGTTGTATAGCTTTTGCCACAAAATTAAATAATTCACCTAGCAGTGTACGAGCAAATAAGTTACTCCCTATTTCACACTGCACAATGGGTGTGTGCTATATTACACAATGATGCATAGACTTAAGCCAGACAGGTTTCCAGTCTTCTGTTTTGGCCTCCACCCTCCATTTCTGGGAAAGAGGTGCTCAGACTTGAATGCTTTTAGGTTGTAGCCATACTCATTTGCCAAGCCCTGGGTACCTAAGGATGTATTAAACCAACTCCGCCTATACTCTGTAAATGGAATAGCAAAGGCTGGATGGCAATGCATCTCCTTACATCACCATGTATGGAATCTTTAAAGATGGTTGAAAAGGCCTACTGCTCTCACACACAAAAGCCTTTCAAAACCTCTCTGTGGGACTAGAGAGATACCTTAGGTTAACAGCACTGGCTGAGTTTAGTTATCAGCACTTACATAGTGGCTTACAGCTGTTTATACCAGTTCTCTGGGGTCTGACACCCTCTTTTGGCCTCCCTGAGCACTGCATACATGTGGTGCCCACATAGATACTAAGGCACACACACACATGATTAGTAACGATAATAATAACAACAATAACAACATTAAGCTCAGGGGATACAACTTATCAGTGGGTGAAGGTGCCTGCTGCATACTAGAAACCATGTGACAGTAGCAAGAGAGAACCAACTCTACAGTGTTGACTTCTGACCTCTACGTACATACGGTAGTGCATGCGTATTTATACATACATTACACACATGTACAATGATAATAAACAAAGTCAACAACCCCACCCTTGTTGTCCTTCATGGTGTACCTGGTTGGTCATCCAAAATTACTGATGGAGATATAAAAATAGTATTATTAACATTCCTTTTGTACCTCCTGATACAGAGGCCATTCTACAACCTGTGAATCAAGGAGTGATTCTGACTTTCAATGTTTATTATACAAACATTTCAAAAGCTATAGCTGCCACAAATAATGATTGTTCCCATGAATCTGAGCAACATAAACGGACTGCTTTCTGTAAAGAAGCAGGACTTGAGCTGACACTAGGAACACAGTGATCCATGGGAGGGGGCAAAAACGTCAATATCAATGGGAGTTTGGAAGCAGTTGATGCCAGCCCTCAGTGGTGACTTTGAGGGGTCCCAGACATCAGTGGTGGGGATCACTGTAGGCGCAGAGATGGCAAAGGCACTAGACAGGCAAAGGAGCCCCAGAGGAAGACTGAACTGCTGCCATCTCAGGAGAAAACATTAGTGGGTAGTAAGTTGTTTCTTACGGAGGAACAAAGAAAGTCATTTCTTGAGGAAGAGTCTCTGCCTGGGGAAGGTGCTGTGAACACTGGGAGTGATAACAAAGGATTCAGAGTATGACATAAACATGGAGAAGCCATGCAAGAGAAGTGACTCTAATTTTGAAAGGAATGCTATGTGGGACAAAGTGCTTGGGAAAGTCAAGGTGAGGTGACATAGTAAATGCCACTGGTGTCTTATTTTAAGAATTGCCACCATTGTCCCAGCTTCAGCAAGCACTACCTGACCTAATTCAGTAGCTATCAACATCAAGGCAAGACCCTGTCTGAAAAAAGACGCTAAGTTGCTGAAGACTGAGATGATTATCGGTGATAATACATCATCATTAAGCAAGTTACGTGTATTTTTAGATGTAATGCTATCGTATACTTAAATTACAACACAGAGCAAGCATAGCTTTTTGTGTCTTACCTCTTTGTGGTATTTGGTTCCAGTCCCCTGCAGAAAACTAACATCTACTAGACCAAAGGTGCTGGTGTTCTTTCTGAGCATGTTAACAGGAAGGAAAGTGACTAACAGGAAGTATTTCTATAATGCCCCTGACATACCAGGCAGCATCCTCTGTGTTTTAAATGAATTAATTCAATCTTTCAAGTGATCCTTTGAAGTAGCTTCTTTTTTTCTTAAGATGAATTTTAAGTTAAGGGTATATGTGTGACTGTGAGTTTATGCACATGAATGCAGGCGCCCCTAGAGGCCAAAAGAGGCTGTTAGATCCCCTGGAGTTACAGGTGAGTCACCGAATGTGGGTGCTGGAAAGCAAAGTCAGGTCCTCTGCAAGAACGAAAGGTAAGTGCTCTTAACCACTGTGCTTGCTGCCTTTCAGTACCAGAAACGTTTCCATCTAAAGAGAAAGCACAGCACAAGGAAGCCAAAGCTGGGGGGAGAGGCGCTGCCAGGAGACTCAAGGCCCAGCAGGGCTTTGCTTCCTCTCTTTTTATTGGCTATACCTCTGTACCGTCAGCACCGTCAGCACCGTCAGCACCGTCAGCACCGTCAGCACCAGAGGCCCAGCAGGAATGAGGATGTGACTGGTGAGACCCCCCCCTAATTACAACTTCCACCTCACTGTCAGGATTTGAATTTGAAAAGAATACCGTGCAACAAAAGGAAAGGGTGGTACTCAGAGGCAGCAAGACCTAGAAATGGTGCACTTAAACCTGTGGAGTCAGTGGACTAACACAAAACCAGACAAGGGCTTTTGCATAACACAGTTACTTTTTTTTTTTGAAAAGATATGTCTTGAGATTCAGTTTATTAAAGACAATACAAATCCAGTCAAGTTGGCGTCTCTTTTGCATCCACACACACTGAGACGGGCAGCAAGCAGGAGCTACTCCTTCGAGCAGGAGCTGCACATTTGACTCTAAAGGGCACAATGTGTACCCCGAGGCTATGAAATCAGCAGAATAAATACCACCAATTAGTTTTCCAAGTTCATGCAACAAAAAGTGAACACCACTAAAACAGGCCAAAAGTAGGTGTGTTTTCCGCCATTTACCAGAGAGGGGAAGGTCCGGCAGATCCAAGCGCTGAGACATCCCTTTGCTGGCTGGCCTCATGCTGCTGTAAGTTGAATGTCTCTGTCAAAACCAAAGGGCACATCAGCTTTTGACATAAGAACAGCAGAGCACAAGCACACACTTCTGTGCCTGCACACAATTCTTAAGCACAGCAGAGCACCCTAGGGAGCTTTTAAAATAACTGAGTAGTTTAAACAGTAGTAATCCCAACTGGTTTAAATGGAACAAACAATGAGAGATAATCCCAGTTCACTTCTACCACATATTTCATTCTCCCACAGGCAATTGCTATTAATCTGGTTTATGACTATATCCTTTCTGGAATATTCCATATATCCTCAGAGATATATGTAAAACTGATTTTTAAGTAAAGTGGAACAGCATGCCTGATCTCAGCACTGGGAATGCTGGATGCCCTGGATCTCTGGAGCAGGAGAATAATGGGGTGGTGGGGAGGGGTGCAGAAAGGGGGGGATTTGCTGGCCAGCCATCTAGCCAGTTGGTCAGTTCCAGGATGATTGGAAGACCCTGTCTCGAAAAATAAGAAGGAAAGCTATGAGGAAGACACTTGGCGTTGACCTCTGGCTCCACATATATATGAACAAATATGTACATCTAGACAAACATGTATACACCACACATGTACATCTCTCTCTCTCTCTCTCTCTCTCTCTCACACACACACATACACATACATACACACACACACACACACACGCACACACACACACACGCACACACAAAACCACCTTTTGGTTTGTAATGATTAATGGATACATGCAAAGGTGCAAATTTCATGATATACATCACATAAACTACCCACCTTGTCTATATAAACACAAATGTTAACACACTATTATACTTATTTGGTGCCATTTGGCTTTGTTTGTTGGACACATCTTGGAGTTAATTCTATGTTGGTGGCCTGGAGCTGCACTAGATTCTGCCCGGCTATATCCGCCACCCTGACAGGGTCACATGAGAGCTGCAGCATGAGTGGCCATATGACCCAGAGGGTCTTCTGTCGCCTGCCTGTTATCAACTGCCATGTGCCTCTGGGCCACGCGGTTCTCTGCACTTTAGCTGCTTTAGCTGGAAAATGATGTGATGCTGATGGTGCTATGGAGATTTCTTGGAGGGTTTTGATTTTCAGAATAATCCATGCAGATCACAGCCCATGGAGAGCATCCCGTGGCTTAGCTACTATTGTTTCCACAGTTCATCAGATCCACCCTCTATGAACAGCAGTACTGAACTTATACTGGTGTTATGAACTGTTTATACACAAGGTGTAAGAGAATTCTTTATTTTAGGGGTCCCTTTCTACATTGACATTAAACATGAGATGTATGGTTCCCAGTGATCCTCATAAGTAAAACTGTTGATGAATATAATTTTCAAAAAATGTTTCAAAATGTTGTTTTTGAAGTCAGTATGTAAAGAATTCCTAACAATTTAGTCTTATGAGAAAACATCTAAAATTTCACCACTAAGTATGATTACTGGCAATAAATCAGATTAAAGACCTTCCCAGAGAGGGAATGAGATACGGTCCAATGGTTAAGAGCACTGGCTACTCTTCTAAAGGAACCAGATCCACTTCCTAGCACCCACGTGGCAGCTTGCCACTACCCGGAACTCTAGTTCCAGAGGATCTGATAACCTTTTCTGGCCTCCAAAGGCAGTAGGCATGCCCACAGCACAAATATATACATGCAGGCATAACATCCATTCACATAAGTTTTTTTTAAAAAATATGAGAGAGAGAGAGAGAGAGAGAGAGAGAGAGAGAATATAAATACACATGAATATTGGTATCCATATGTCATAATTAGAAAAACATAGCTTACATAATTGACTGTGCTGGCTAGTTTTATGTCAACTTGACATGAGCTAGAGTCATTTAGGAAGAGGGTACCTCAGCTGAGATAATGCCACCACCAGGTCAGCCTGTGGGCAAGCCTGTAGAGCAGTTTCTTGATTAATGATTGCTGTGGGAGGGTCCACCCATGGAGGGATGCCACTCCTGGGTTGGTGGTCCTGGATGGTATAAGAAAGCAAGCTGAGCAAACCATGGGGAGCAAGCCAGTAAGCTGCATTTCCCCATGGTGTCTGTAAGTTTCCTGCCTTGTCCTGAGTTTCCTCAGTTATGACTACAACCTGTAAGACAAAATAAAATAAACCTTTTCCTTCCCAAGTTACTTTAGTCAATATTACAGCAATAGAAACCCTAATTAAGACACTGACATAAAGAAAAAGCATGGTGATCACAAGACAATATAGCATGTGGAGAACCACAGAGCTGGTGCTCTCCTTCCACCATGGGTTCTAGCAATCAAGCTTTGTCAGGCTTGCACAGCTAGTGTCTTTACCTCCTAAGCAATCTTACTGGGGTTCTCTTTTTTATTTATGCTGAAGACTTGAACCCATGGCCTTGTCTACAACAGGCAAGCACTCTACTAAAGAACTATACTCATAGCTCCTGAAGTTTTTCTCTTGGTTTAAAAGAAGAGTAACCAGGACTTATGTAACCCCAGATACTTAGAAGGCTGAGGCAGAAGGATTAAAAATTCAAGTCTTACCTGGGGCCAGGGAAACTTAGCAAGACTCTATCTTAAAAATCAGGACAAGCTTCAGACATAGCTCAATGGTCAGGACAAGAGCTTCAGATGTAGCTCAGTGGTAGATAGTTTGCCTAGCACATTTGTTCAATTGCCAGTGTCACAAAGGTATTTCTCAAATACATTTGGCTGTTACCTCTGAGACTAGAATATATTTTTCTTCCTTTGCTACTATGGTGAGTTCCTCACTCTTCTCAACAATTAAAACCTTGCATTTTTCATATACTGCTCAATTAGGTTTGAAAAAATTTTGTTCAAGAATTTTACATGGAGGTTCGTGAGAGACTGACATTTTAATTGCCCTGTCTTTTACTGTTCTTAACTGAAATAATAAAACTACTCTGGCTCATGAGTTGAAAAGTTTATTCCTATTTTCCAGCCTTTGCTTGAATTCATGATGAATGTTGATATTATTTCCTTCTTTAAGTGTTTCAGATTTTATTATTAAACATTCTGGGTCTAGTGTTTTCTTTGTAGCAATAAGTCAAACTCTAAACTATTAAAATAAACAAACTTTTATGATTTTCTAAGAATTTTTAAAGCTATCATCACCACAGTAATAATTTATAATAATTATATTATTATTATTATTATTATTATTATTATTTGAGATTAAAAAAGATTGACTTGTGAGGTCAAAGGAATCCCTGAAAGCAATTTTTCTCCTTTAATTTCTCTGTCTTCCATCACTTATGGGGAAGCTGTGGTTTTGTCCTGGCTCCTTAGACACCAGAGGTCCTGCCCTGAGTGTCCCACAGGGCTTCTTTTGTCTCTAGTGGTTTTACCTGATATACCCAGGTGTAGCTTTCTTTGTACATGGCTGGCTTGGGTTCATTACCATTCTTGCCTGTGGCTGGGCATCTTTTATAAGCTCTGGAAACCTCTGGCTATTATCTCTTCACTATCTCTCCCCTTCGAGATCTAACTCCATCCCTTTTAGGAACTCCACAGCAGATCCTTCTATTCTTCCCGTCCCTTCCCCCTCCCCCCCCCCAGGCTGGGGACCGAACCCAGCGCTTCCTAGGCAAGCGCTCTACCACTGAGCTAAATCCCCAACCCCGCCGTCCCTTCTTATTATCTGTACTTCAGCTTAAATATTTCTACTCCTTGTAGTCAATCTCTCAAATGTCCCTAGTAAATGTTTAATTTATAGCTTAATTTATACATTTGAGTCTTTAAGTCATGTGATTTTGGTTGTTTTAGTTTTTGTTTTTTAGTGTTTGTTTGTTTTTGAGACAGAGTTTCTCTGTATAGCCGTGGCTGTCCTGGAACTTGCTCTGCAAACCAGCTTGGCCTTGAATTTAGAGATCTACCTCCCTCTGTCTTCCAAGTGCTGGGATTAAAGGTGTGAACAACCAGGTCCAGCCTCAGTCATGTAATATTTAATGGGTTCTTTTTTATAGTTGTTGTTTGTGCTGATACTCATTTTCTTGACTGCATTTATCACTGTTCTTTTAGAATCCGCATCCAATAGAATCAATATATAGATCTGCTATGCCTGTTTCTGGTTTTTAATTGTGGTGAGTTTTAGTCTTTCAGTGTCATCTACCCTATGTGCCTAGAATT